>NC_056431.1:57595425-57650425 GCF_018296145.1 Oncorhynchus tshawytscha
CTAGTTAAATGAAGGTTAAAAAATTTTTTTTAAAAATGGTTATACCCATGTGGGTGATTGAAAGACGATGGTTGTCGTGGTAAAAGTGTAGATGCCAATCACCATATAAGTTCAAAGATGAAAAAGCCTGGAAGGAGGAGAGATGACTAGAAACGATTCGGTTGGCCGTTTTTAATATTTCGGAGTTGAAGCCTAAACTTAAACCTAACCTTAAAAATTGGGAGTTAATGCCTAAACCGAAGCATAAACACTTAGAAATGTGATGTTTGCAACAACTTCAAAATGTTACATCTAATTCTGACGTGAGACTGTGAGAGCTAGTTGTTCAACACACCACACTCCTCTTTAATGATGGCTCAAAGTGAAAGTGGTTCTATGGCGAACTGGAATAAATAACAATAATGCATCTCTGTAACAGCAATTTAGGCTAGATATAATATACACATACTGACATACTGACATATGAATGCTAGGAATAGTGTATACAGGATACAGTAATAACATAATATCTACACATTACCATGCAGGATACAGTAATAACATAATATCTACACATTACCATGCAGGATACAGTAATAACATAATATCTACACATTACCATGCAGGATACAGTAATAACATAATATCTAAACATTACCATGCAGGATACAGTAATAACATAATATCTACACATTACCATGCAGGATACAGTAATAACATAATATCTAAACATTACCATGCAGGATAGAGTAATAACATAATATATACACATTACCATGCAGGATACAGTAATAACATAATATCTGAACATTACCATGCAGGATACAGTAATAACATAATATCTAAACATTACCATGCAGGATACAGTAATAACATAATATCTAAACATTACCATGCAGGATACAGTAATAACATAATATCTACACATTACCATGCAGGATACAGTAATTAACATAATATCTACACATTACCATGCAGGATACAGTAATAACATAATATCTAAACATTACCATGCAGGATACAGTAATAACATAATATCTACACATTACCATGCAGGATACAGTAATAACATACTATCTACACATTACCATGCAGGATACAGTAATAACATACTATCTAAACATTACCATGCAGGATACAGTAATAACATAATATCTAAACATTACCATGCAGGATACAGTAATAACATAATATCTACACATTACCATGCAGGATACAGTAATAACATAATATCTAAACATTACCATGCAGGATACAGTAATAACATAATATCTAAACATTACCATGCAGGATACAGTAATAACATAATATCTAAATATTACCATGCACTAATGACCAGAAAGTATTACCGCAATTGTAGGACTAGATACAATGAGGCATACAGGTGAATAATAATTACTTAAAAATCATACAATGTGATTTTCTGGATTTTTGTTTTAGATTCCGTCTCTCACAGTTGAAGTGTACCTATGATAAAAAATTACAGACCTCTACATGCTTTGTAAGTAGGAAAACCTGCAAAATCGTCAGTGTAACAAATACTTGTTCTTCCCACTGTATAAGCTATCCTAAACGAGGCATGTGGTACACATCATTACAAGCTAGCATGACTGGCTAACATCTTGGCTAGCAGGCTAAAAGTAGAATGACACACATGGAAAACGAATAACTAAATAAACCTTATAAACATCACAAATACTTTGCCTTAGTGTCACGAGAATTTTCAATCCCAATGATAATAACTATCAATCAATCAATAACTTTGACAACCCCTGAGGTTTGTAAGACCATGGGTTTAATAATAATTAGTCAAAGATTCAGCTTATGCAAAAGGCTAGGACAGTTTATTCAGAGACAGTTCTAAAGTCCATTATACAAAGACATCCATTTTATAGCTGCGCACATACTTCCAAACACAGTAGGTATCCTACGCACATACTTCCAAACACAGTAGGTATCCTCCGCACATACTTCCACACAAACAGTAGGATCCTACGCACATACTTCCAAACACAGTAGGTATCCTACGCACATACTTCCAAACACAGTAGGTATCCTACGCACATACTTCCAAACACAGTAGGTATCCTCCGCACATACTTCCACACAAACAGTAGGATCCTACGCACATACTTCCAAACACAGTAGGGTACTTCCCTCACAAACAGTAGGATCCTACGCACATACTTCCAAACACAGTAGGTATCCTACGCACATACTTCCACACAAACAGTAGGTATCCTACGCACATACTTCCACACAAACAGTAGGTATCCTACGCACATACTTCCACACAAAAAATCCAGTCCACACAAACAGTAGGTATCCTACGCACATACTTCCACACAAACAGTAGGTATCCTACGCACATACTTCCACACAAACAGTAGGTATCCTACGCACATACTTCCACACAAACAGTTGGTATCTTACGCACATACTTCCACACAAACAGTAGGTATCCTACGCACATACTTCCACACAAACAGTAGGTATCCTACGCACATACTTCCACACAAACAGTAGGTATCTTACGCACATACTTCCACACACAGTAGGTATCCTCCGCACATACTTCCACACAAACAGTAGGATCCTACGCACATACTTCCAAACACAGTAGGTATCCTCCGCACATACTTCCTCACAAACAGTAGGATCCTACGCACATACTTCCAAACACAGTAGGTATCCTACGCACATACTTCCACACAAACAGTAGGTATCCTACGCACATACTTCCACACAAACAGTAGGTATCCTACGCACATACTTCCACACAAAAAGTAGGTATCCTACGCACATACTTCCACACAAACAGTAGGTATCCTACGCACATACTTCCACACAAACAGTAGGTATCCTACGCACATACTTCCACACAAACAAACAGCACATACTTCCACACAAACAGTTGGTATCTTACGCACATACTTCCACACAAACAGTAGGGCACATACTTCCACACAAACAGTAGGTATCCTACGCACATACTTCCACACAAACAGTAGGTATCTTACGCACATACTTCCACACAAACAGTAGGTATCCTACGCACATACTTCCACACAAAAACGCACATACTTCCACACAAACAGTAGGTATCTTACGCACATACTTCCACACAAACAGTAGGTATCCTACGCACATACTTCCACGCAAACAGTAGGTATCCTACGCACATTCCACACAAACAGTAGGTATCCTACGCACATACTTCCACACAAACAGTAGGTATCCTACGCACATACTTCCACACAAACAGTAGGTATCTTACGCACATACTTCCACACAAACAGTAGGTATCTTACGCACATACTTCCACACAAACAGTAGGTATCCTACGCACATACTTCCACACAAACAGTAGGTATCCTACGCACATACTTCCACACAAACAGTAGGGTATCCAGTAGGTATCTTACGCACATACTTCCACACAAACAGTAGGTATCCTACGCACATACTTCCACACAAACAGTAGGTATCCTACGCACATCTTCCACACAAACAGTAGGTATCCTACGCACATACTTCCACACAAACAGTAGGTATCCTACGCACATACTTCCACACAAACAAACAGTAGGTATCTTACGCACATACTTCCACACAAACAGTAGGTATCCTACGCACATACTTCCACACAAACAGTTGGTATCTTACGCACATACTTCCACACAAACAGTAGGTATCCTACGCACATACTTCCACACAAACAGTAGGTATCCTACGCACATACTTCCACACAAACAGTAGGTGAGTTTTATCTCTATAGTTCTCACCACTGTGTATCACTGCCCAGCCGATAGTTCCATTCCCCCGAGAATAGGGAAACCTTGAGAAGTACTCCCTATGCCCTCATAAGGTCCTCAGAGTTCCTGCCAGGTTGGTTCAAACTGTTTAATTGTTCTTCTGTATTTTCTTAGGCACCAACATACAAGTTCAAATCCTAAGCTAGGATTGTGGTCAGGGCTTTGTGATGGCCATTCCAATACCTTGACTTTGTTGTCCTTAAGCCATTTTGCCACAACTTCGGAAGTTTGCTTGGGGTCATTGTCCATTTGGAAGACCCATTTGCGACCAAGCTTTAACTTCCTTACTGATGTCTTGAGATGTTGCTTCAATATATCCACATAATTTTCCTTTCCTCATGATGCCATCTATTTTGTGAAGTGCACCAGTCCCTCCTGCAGCAAGGCACCCCCACAACATGATGCTGCCACCCCATGCTTCACGGTTGGGATGGTGTTCTTTGGCTTGCAAGCATCCCCCTTTTTCCTCCAAACATAACAATGGTCATTATGGCCAAACAGTTCTATTTTTGTTTCATCAGACCAGAGGACATTTCTCCAAAAAGTACGATCTTTGTCCCCATGTACAGTTGCAAACGGTAGTCTTGCTTTTTTATGGAGGTTTTGGAGCAGTGGCTTCTTCCTTGCTGTGTGGCCTTTCAGGTCATGTTGATATAGGACTCGTTTTACTGTGGATATAGATACTTTTGTACCTGTTTCCTCCAGCATCTTCACAAGGACTTTTGCTGTTGTTCTGGGATGACACTTTTTGCACCAAAGTACGTTCATCTCTAGGAGACAGAACGTGTCTTCTTCCTGAGCGGTATGATGGCTGCGTGGTCCCATGGTGTTTATACTTGCATACAATTGTTTGTACAGATGAATGTGGTACCTTCAGGCATTTGGAAATTGCTCCCAAGGATGAACCAGACTTGTGGAGGTCTACAATTTTGGCTGATTGGCTGATTTCTTTTGATTTTCCCATGATGTCAAGCAAAGAGGCACTGAGTTTGAAGGTAGGCCTTGGAATACATCCACAGGTACACCTCCAATTGACTCAAATGATGTCAATCAGACGCTTCTAAAGCCATGACATCATTTTATGGAATTTTCCAAGCTGTTTAAAGGCACAGTCAACTTAGTGTACGTAAACTTCTGACCCACTGGAATTGTGATACAGTGAATTATAAGTGAAATAATCTGTCTGTAAACAATTGTTGGAAAAATTACTTGTGCCATGCACAAAGTAGATGTCCTAACCAACTTGCCAAAACTACAGTTTGTTAACAAGACATTTGTGGAGTGGTTGAAAAACGAGTTTTATTGACTCCAACCTAAGTGTATGTAAACTTCCGACTTCAACTGTAGCTATTCGTCTCTCCGGTCATCATCAGCTCTGAGCTTTAAAGCCTCTCTGAATGCGGCAGCTATCACACACTACCTTTCTCTCCGTAATCACACACAAGCACACACATGTGCGCGCACACAGAAACACAGCAAATTAGCAATACTATCCTTATGCCTTCTACATACAACTATGACATGTTTTCAGCAAAAGAGGCACATGCACACAGACCTCCAGTGTCAGAATAAGATATGAGCAGCTTATTCCCATGCAGCAGCAGCAACAGCAGCAGCAGCAGCAGCAGCAGCAGGGAAGCCCATCTGATAGTTGTCTGATGCATTACCATAATGATTGGTTCTCTCTGCTACACACAGGAAACACCTGCTGGAACACACATAATACTAACCAGGACTCTCTGGAGACTGTATTACTGATTTAAAGACTAGGCATTAGCTCAGGGAGCCTTCATGTCTCAGGCAAGGTTCCTTCTCATCCAACCCAAACCACTTTCATTACGTATGTATGTATGTACGGTATGTACGGTATTTATGTAGGTACAGTATTAGACATTCATATTATCAAGACCCAAAGTTTAGACATTTAAATCAGCTATATTTTGAAACTTGTTAGGATGAGTCAGTGACAGCTTGGAGGAAGAGAATCTAGCAGCCGTTTGAGCCCTCTATCTCTGCTCCTCTCATTTCCAGTCCTCTCTCTCTGCTCCTCTCATTTCCAGTCCTCTCTCTCTGCTCCTCTCATTTCCAGTCCTCTATCTCTGCTCCTCTCATTTCTAGTCCTCTCTCTGCTCCTCTCATTTCCAGTCCTCTCTCTCTGCTCCTCTCATTTCCAGTCCTCTCTCTCTGCTCCTCTCATTTCCAGTCCTCTCTCTCTGCTCCTCTCATTTCCAGTCCTCTCTCTCTGCTCCTCTCATTTCCAGTCCTCCTTCTCTGCTCCTCTCATTTCCAGTCCTCTCTCTCTGCTCCTCTCATTTCCAGTCCTCCTTCTCTGCTCCTCTCATTTCCAGTCCTCTCTCTCTGCTCCTCTCATTTCCAGTCCTCTCTCTCTGCTCCTCTCATTTCCAGTCCTCTCTCTCTGCTCCTCTCATTTCCAGTCCTCCTTCTCTGCTCCTCTCATTTCCAGTCCTCTCTCTCTGCTCCTCTCATTTCCAGTCCTCCTTCTCTGCTCCTCTCATTTCCAGTCCTCTCTCTCTGCTCCTCTCATTTCCAGTCCTCTCTCTCTGCTCCTCTCATTTCCAGTCCTCTCTCTCTGCTCCTCTCATTTCCAGTCGCTCATTTCTGAATTTTTATACATTTAATGTAGCCTACATTTGGTTCCTAAAATGTGAGGAAGATCTATTTATAAAACATCTCTATGCATTTATAGTGACAGTATACGTATGTAGAGCAACGTGCAGCATGTTTGGATAGTCAGAGGTTTGTAGTAATGTCACTGAGGGCTGGATGGATGGATAGATGGATGGATGGGCACACGGACAGACGGACGGACGGACAGACAGACGGTAGTAATGTCACTGAGGGCTGGCTGGATGGATGGATGGATAGATGGGCACACGGACAGACGGACGGACGGACAGACAGATGTCACTGAGGGCCGGATGAGTGAGCGAACAGACGGACGGGTGGGCGGACGGACGGATGGACAGACAGATACAATAGTAATGTTTGAGCTACAGCTCATTATGTTGCCATGTACAGATAATGAGAGTGGAGCTGGCTAATTATCCACATAATCTAATCAGTTATGCCACCAAGATTTCTCCACTGACAGACATGACTGCACACAGCTGACTTTAGCCAGACTTGATCTTAATCAACAGTGGCAGAACTGATCAATCGTTCTGTTTTGTGTATGTGTGTGCTATGTGGTGTGTGTGCTATGTGGTGTGTGTGCTTGCATGCGCATGCTTGAGTGTGTGTGTCTGGCCTGATGCTGTGAGAGACAGGCCTAGAACCGTTACATTTTTACTGTAATGAAAATAATAATTGGGAATACGCTAATGAGTTGAACTGTGGTTGGATGTTTTTAAAGGCCAGTTTCCCCTGGCAGCAGTCACCCACAGCAACCGCATCCATCTAACCTTAAACATCACTGTCTCATGAAGGGAGAGAGAGGGAGAGGAATAAGTGATTATCAGGGTTGAGATATGTCCTCAGAGACAGACAGCTACACACACATGGACCCACCCCTGAATTAGTACTTAGTAAGAGAAGCCCTTAGAGACACAGATATAATATATTTGAGATTCATTGAAGCATCTTTACACAGCTTTAACCTTCCAACCCCACAGCCCTAACCTAACACACACCAGTCTACTTCTGGCAGGAGGAAGAGGAAGGAAGAAAGGGAGGGAGAGGAGTGATGAGGAAGTGGAGGGAGGAGGAAAAGGAATCAGAGTTGTGCAATCATTCAGAGAGTAATTCATGTCTGCTGGCCACAGGTGTCTGGTAATGAATGTGTGAAAATAGTTTGTGTGTGTGTGTGTAGACTACAGGGCAGACAGGCTTTGTCCTCAGCTCAATACTGCTGTCACCGAGACCTCAGCATGAGTAACTGAATGTTTATACTGGAGAAAAGCAGGCTTACACCAGAAAAGGTTTTTTATTGAATTGTGAGAAGTGTGTGTCTGTCTGTGTGTGTGTCTATCTTGGCTTGTGCGAGCCAGAATGGCTCATTGGCTCATTGTTTCTGTAGGGTGAGGCAGCTTGATGTACAAGTACACCCACGGGACAGGATGCTAGTCTATCATAGGACATTACCCCCAATCTATCTCCTTAATGCTGAGTGTAAAGCAGAGATGCATCAGGTCCCATTTTTACAGTCTTTGGTATGAGGGATTAAACTCACAACCTTCCAATCTCAGGAGGACACTCCAACCACAAGGCCACTATCACCTAAGTACTTATAATCAAACAAGGCCTTGTTTGACCAGGGCCGATCATTTTATTTAACTAGCAAGTCAGTTAAGAACAAATTCTTATTTACAATGACGGCCTACACCGGCCAAACGCTGGGCAATCTGTGCGCCGCCCTATGGGACTCCAAATCACATTCGGTTGTGATACAGCCTGGATTCAATCCAGGGTGTCTGTAGTGATGCCTCAAGCACTGAGATGCAGTGCCTTAGACCACTGCGCCACTCAGGAGCCCATGCAGAGCTAATATTTAAATAATATTCCTACAGCAAAACGTCGTTTTCATGCCAAAATTTACAGTAGGAAAATCTTGCTATAACCTCTTCAAAAAAGTTTACTTTTGCCAAGAATAACCAAGACTCACATAAACACACACACACATGGTCAGTGGCTGTGAGTGTATACCCAGCATGCCCTGGAGCAGTTGTCTTACAGGAGCGTCATGCAAAGGCCTCTGGATAAAGAACAGTGACATCATCACAGAGTGTTAGTGTGGTGTGAAGTGAACCAGCCTGAGGCCAGATTAGTCTGGTGAAGAGGAGGGGAAGAGAAGAGGATGATGAATGTCCTTGAACCTCCCTCCTCTACTTTACTTCCACCCTCCCTCCCTTTACCTCCCCAGAGAACCAATCAGAGAACCAATCAGAAACAGAGAAACTGTAGAACATTGACTGTAGAACAACACAGTTTTATTGGGTAAATAGTCTCTCATATCAGAAGAACAAAGGTTTTAACATTCAAATAAAGATTACAAAGACAATAGGTTTACTACCTAGGCTACAGAGATAGACAGGTCTACAGAGATAATAACGGTCTATCATTTAATTTGACCCTGTTAATAATAAACCTCCAGCAACAGGAAATGTGAATTATTATGTAGATTGTAATTCATCTATATTTTTGTAGGGGTTGATTCATTTTCCGTTAATCAAGTCTGACATTTTGTAGTGGAAATGAATTCTTTGCGACAACAGAGTGATCAAATTAAGATAGCAGATCTGTACATCAGCAACATCAACAGTAGATATAGAGACTTCTCTACTTGCGTCCCAGGACAGCATCATAAATCTTGCCTGTCCTCTCCACCTGTATGTTTTGAAACCCTGCAGCTGTCAGCAGGGCAGTGTACTCTGCTGCCGTCCGCTCTTTCCCCTCCGTCTGCACCAGCATGTTCAGAGAGTACAGCTGGGCTGTCAGAGGCCCTGACCCATCTTCACACAGCAACGCCTCTACCACCAACACACCTCCTCCTACACACACACACACACACACACACACATATACACAAACACACATTCTCACACGCGCACACACAAACATACAAACACACATTCTCACACGCACACACACACACACATTCTCACACACACACACACACACACATACATACATACACAAACACACACTCACACGCACACACACACACACACACACACATTCTCACACACACACACATACATACATACATACATACATACACAAACACACATTTTCACACGCACACACACACACACACAAACACACATTCTCACATGCACATACACACACACACGAACACACAAACACAGAAAACATATAATGAGTGCCTGATTGCGTTCTTTGGCTCTGGGCTACGATGGCCTGGCTGTGATGTCAGTCAATGTGCATTCTTCCTCAGTTGTCCTTCCCAGACTGCTGCTTACTCTGTTAGTTTCTATCAGAAGGTTGAGCTGAAGGTTAAAAGAATATCCTCATTTGCATCTCTGCGGAATGTGTGTGTGTGTGTTATGTTCTTGCCAGTGTGTGTGTGTGAGTGTGTTTGTGTTATGTAACAAGCCTCTGGCTACAGAGGAGCTCTCAAAGACCATAGTGTTTGTGTGTGGCTACTTGTGGGCTTGTCTGATAGGATGCTGTTCTTGACACAGTCACCCGAGGCGAGGGAGGGGGTGCAGAAGAGTAAGGAGAGGGGTGGTATTTGTGACAGTGCAGCTATGGGACACACAAACACACAGACAACAATAAACAGAATTTGGCTACCAGTTCTCACAGTCTCATGTCAGAATAGGGCGTCCATTCATGTTTCTCGAACCTCAAATTTCAAGGTTGTTCGAAACGTCAAATGTCTAAGTGTTTAAGGTTAAGTTCAGGCATTAACCCTACTAAGCTATATGGAATTGTTTAAAGAAGATCATACCAAGGATAATTTTGCTATTAGATTCAGAATTTTAAGACCCCTTGAAGTATAAAAAAAAAAGGTAGGAAGTTTGTTCTGAAATGTCTGTCCAATATCTGAGAGATATAAGAAAGATCAGGAAACATTATTATAATTTTTCAACTTGTATTTAACCCCTTCTTTTGGGCACTAAACAGTCTCAATATACAGTACCTGAGTACAGAAGTTGGCAGATCGGCTGTACCGACTTCAGACGAGCCCCAAGAACAGTGTGGGGGTCGTAGAGCAAAATAGAGAACACCATCGTGTGTGTGACAGTCTCAACCGTCGGATGCTACAGATGATTTTGTGAGAAGACTTGATTTTCGGGATGTCTCATGGTCTGACAAACACTGCTGTATCTCTGTCACCTTTCACACCAGATGAGGAGGTGCAACATCTATAACTTAAACTGACAGATTTTTATCAGGATTTTTTATTATGCCATTTAGATTTCCGCGGGAGAGCAGACATCGACTCTAGGGGGTTATCTCTGAATGGTTAAGGTAAGGCATTAACTCTGAATTCTTAAGGTTAGGCATTAACTACGAATTCTTAAGGTTAGGCATTAACTCGTAATTGTTAAGATAAGGCATTAACTCTGAACGGTTAAGATAAGGCATTAATTCTGAACGGTAAAGATAATGAGGTCAGGCATTAACTCTGAATTGTTAAGATAAGGCATTAAATCTGAATGGTTAAATAAGGCATTAACTCTGAATGGTTAAAATAAGTATTGAGGTCAGGCATTAACTCTGAATTGTTAAGATAAGGCATTAAACGGTTGATAAGGCATTAATTCAGGCATTAACTCTGAATTGTTAAGATAAGGCATTAAACTCTGAATGGTTAAATAAGGCATTAACTCTGAATAAGGCATTAAAATAAGATAGGGTTGAGGTCAGGCATTAACTCTGAATTGTTAAGATAAGGCATTAACTCTGAATGGTTAAGATAAGGCATTAACATTAATTCTGAACGGTTAAGATAAGGGTTGAGGTCAGGCATTAATGAATTGTTAAGATAAGGCATTAACTCTGAATGGTTAAGACGGTTAAGAGGGTTGAGGTCAGGCATTAACTCTGAATTGTTAAGATAAGGCATTAAATCTGAATGGTTAAATAAGGCATTAACTCTGAATGGTTAAAATAAGTATTGAGGTCAGGCATTAACTCTGAATTGTTAAGATAAGGCATTAACTCTGAATGGTTAAGGCATTAACTCCAAATGGTTAAGATAAAGCATTAACTCTGAATGGTTAAGATAAGGCATTAACTCTGAATGGTTAAGATAAGGCATTAACTCTGAATGGTTAAGATAAGGCATTAACTCTGAATGGTTAAGATAAGAGTTGAGGTCAGGCATTAACCCCGAATGGTTAAGATAAGAGTTGAGGTCAGGCATTAACTCTGAATGGTTAAGATAAGGCATTAACTCTGAATTGTTAAGATAAGGCATTAACACTGAATGGTTAAGATAAGGCATTAATTCTGAACGGTTAAGATAATGAGGTCAGGCATTAACTCTGAATTGTTAAGACAAGGCATTAACTCTGAATGGTTAAATAAGGCATTAACTCTGAATGGTTAAGGTTAAATAAGGCATTAACTCTGAATGGTTAAGATAAGGCATTAACTCTGAATGGTTAAGATAAGGCATTAACTCTGAATGGTTAAGCATTAATCCAAATGGTTAAGATAAAGCATTAACTCTGAATGAGATAAGGTTAAGAATGGTTAAGATAAGTCATTAACATAAGAGTTGAGGTCAGGCATTAACCCCGAATGGTTAAGATAAGAGTTGAGGTCAGGCATTAACTCTGAATGGTTAAGATATGGTTAGGCATTAACTCTGAATGGTTAAATAAGGCATTAACTCCAAATTCTTAATGGTTAGAAAGTTAACTCTGAATGGTAAGATAAGAGTTGAAGTCAGGCATTAACTCTGACTTGTTAAGATAAGGCATTAACTGAATGGTTAAGATAAGGCATTAATGGTTAAGATAATGAGTCTGAATTGTTAAGACAAGGCATTAACTCTGAATGGTTTAAGATAAGGCATTAACTCTGAATGGTTAAGATAAGGCATTAACTCTGAATGGTTAAGTTCAGGCATTAACTCTGACTTGTTAAGATAAGGCATTAACTCTGAATGGTTAAGATAATAGTTAAGTTCAGGCATTAACTCTGAATGGTTAAGATAAGACATTAACTCCGAATGGTTAAGATAATAGTTAAGTTCAGGCATTAACTCTGAATGGTTAAGATAAGGGTTAAGGTTTGGGCTAGGCTTAAAACTAAAATCGAAAAAATGATATTGCTGGATTCGAACTAGCAACCTTTGGAATGAGAGCGCTCACTGTTGCCTCTAGTGGCCGGTTTCCACATCATCTCAGGAAGTCGTCAGACATGGATGGGTGTTGAATACTGACTTGTATCACAGGTGACCTGGCTGCACACACACACACACAGAGACAGAGCCAAGTCGCATCTGATCTTTCTCACCAGAGAGAATGACTGAAGGAGAGAGAGAGCGATAGAGGAGGATGTGTGTGTGTGTGTGTGTGTGTGTGTGTACCTGGTCTGCAGGCCCTGTAGACTTTGGTCAGTAGTTCTATGCTGCGCACGTCTGTCCAGTCATGAAGGATTCTCGCCAGAATATAGAGGTCAGCATCTGGCAGTGCATCTTTGAAAAAGTCCCCTACACACATACACAAATACACAATACTGTCAGTCAAAGACAATGGCTCCTCCCATCGCTCTGTCTGAGGTCACTGATTGGCTGTCTCTCGGAGTAGGAGTTGTCTACCTTCATGGAAGCTGACCCTCTGGTTGTCGTCGGTAACAAAGTGTTCTCTGGATGTCTTCACCACCTTGGGGAGGTCAAAGATTGTCACAGTGCAATCTGGGTACGCCAACACACACTGCTTGGCTAGCGCTCCACTACAACCTAGAGAAAGAGAGAGGGAAAGAGAGAGAGAGAGAGAGCAGTGATATGTAATATAGTATTTATAATCACAGGAATATGTTGCCATGGTAACCTATTAACTAATTAGCAGAGCAATAATCCTTAACTGACCAATGAGGTGCTGTGAGTCCCAGGAGAGCCCGCCCAGCCCTGGTGTGTGTTTGTGATGTGATGTGTCATCTCTATGTGGGTTTTACACCCAGACAGTGTCTACAGAGAACACTTGGCCTGGCCTGTCTGGAAGACTGTTGAGTCTTTAGGTTGGGTGTGCTTTATCAGAACTCTTTTTAGTGGAATCTGTATTCTGAACACACCCACTCATATATCACAGACACACGCACAAACAGTTCAATAGTACAGGACAGGGGAGAGAAGGAATCAAAGAAGAAAAAATAAGAAAACAGAATGAAAGGGAAACAAAACGCACAGAACTTTTTCTCTCCCTAGCCTCTCCCTCTTTCTCTTTCCTTTGTGTCAGCCTCAGCTTGTAGCTGCACAGCTACCCCCTGTGGTCTTTGGAGTTATTACACACAGCTCTACTCTACACAGTGACCTTTCACCTTATGTCAAGATGGTAAACACACACAACTCCTCACCCCCAAGGTCGTAGATGGTTGTGAAAGGTGAGAGGTTGAAGGCCGTCACCACGTCTCGACCACAGATGTTCCAGATGGAGTTCATCAGCTGCATAAACTTTACCATCTCCTCCTCAGACCTACACACACACACACACACACACACACACACACACACACACCTCTTTTCACAGATACAGTACCAGACAGCTGTGCCCAGCAAATATAAACTGCCCTCTGAATGATTCACAACTCTGATTCCTTCTCCTGCTTTTCCTCCTCCCTCCTTTCTGTCCTTCCGCGCCTCTCACACCATCAACAACGACTGACAGATAGAGTCAGATAAAGAGTAAGAGAGACAGAGAGAGAGAATAATGAAGAGAAAGTGTTTTGTTCTAAAATAAATGTGATCCTTGAAAATCACTGAACCATAAAAAATACCATTCTCATTAGATTGACTGTGAAGCTCAAGGCCATTCCACAACATTTCTCATTCCACTGACACTTTTTCTCCAGGCAGGAAAGCAGAGGGAGAGAGAGAATATGTGGAGGAGAAGGAGAATATGGAGAGAGAGTAAAGGTAGAGTAGAGATGAAGAGCTGTGTGTGTATGATTGTGTCACCTGTACAGGGCTTCAAACAGATGTTCAGATTTGACACCGAACGCCTTCTCATACTGATTACTGCCCTCCCTGGGGGGACAAAGAGCAGGTTCCTGTTTCAATTCAAATCCAAATATGTTCTCCTTGGTGAACACAACTCAGGTGAGAGGACTCACCTCACAGCGTCAGTCAGGTAATGCCAGCAGAGGTAGATCGTCTTGGAACTGTAGTGGATGGACTGGGTCAGGGACACTGGACTGGACTGGGTCAGATACACACTGGACTGCTCTGTGTTACTGTACATCACTAGAGACACAGAGAGGGGTATATGAAAGAGTGAGTGAGTGAGTGTGAGAGAGAGTTACCCTGTCCGTCCAGTCTGTCTGTGTGTGTGTGCATTACTCTGTCCGTCCAGTGTGTGTGTGTGTGTGTGCATTACTCTGTCCGTCCATTGTGTGTGTGTGTGTGTGTATTACCCTATCCGTCCAGTGTGTGTGTGTGTGCATTACCCTGTCCTTCCAGTGCGTGTGTGTGTGTGCATTACCCTGTCCGTCCAGTGTGTGTGTATTGAGTAGGTCCAGCCCGGTGCAGGCTGCCAGGAGCCTCTCAGTCCCGTCCTGGCTGGCCCTGATTCCCAGTGCTACCTCCTCTAGAGACAGGGGGTGCTGTGACGAGGCCAGCAGGTCAAACACACCCAGCTCACAGGCTGTGAACAGGGTCTAGGGGAGAGAGGGCAGGCTCAAACACACACGTCAAACAGTGGTTGAGAATGGGACTTGAATCCTATGTGTGTGTTTTACCTTAGAGACCAGGAAGCCTTCCATATAGTCCAGAATCTTCCGGGGGTAGGCAGCAGTAGTAGTAACAGTAGTAGTAGTACCAGCTGGCTCCATTAGAAAAGTCTTCCCTGGTCCCTCAGCCTCTCACTAGACACTTCTGCTTGACCAGCGTAGGTTTGTGTCTGTTGCTGTATGAGACTGAGTGTTCCTGCGAGGCCTCCTGTTGTCAAAGGAGATCGGTATGAGTCCTTTAGTAGTGTATCCTGTATGAGTTGGTCCCAAGTTGATCCTGGTTCTGCTACTGCTGCTAGTCCTCGTGTGTGTTGTAGTGAAACAGCCAATAGCTCTTGTAAATGTGTGGCAGTGCAAACGACTGAGGGAGTAATATTAATGACCACTGCTGCCTCAGTCTCAAGTTTAATCGCATAGCCCATAGGTCTTGTGTGTGTGTGTGTGTGTGAGTGCAGCCCCAGTCGGAGCAGAATAATCAGATTAGTCAAATAACCCAGATTACAGTGAGGGGCTCAGACCTCAATACACTGGGTCCTTGATAAACACTACACACACACACACCTCATTCTGTTTCATACTGTCATTAAACTGGGGCCTGTTTTAACACCCACTACTTTAACTACACACAAAAAAACTTCAGTTTGTAATAGAACCACAGATTAGCTAGAATAATGAAATGTATGGAAGGAATGATATAGTAGGCATTAAGTTATCCATCCATTCAGAATATTCATCCATCCATTCAGAATATTCATCCAAAATAAATCACATCTTTTCTGTCGTTTCTTTATTTCAACAAATAAAATGACAGTGTGTTGAGGACATGCAGCCACCCATCAGAACAGAGAAACATGAGCATACACAGCAGATTGACGACACCCTGAACCTTTATACAACCTATATACAACGTTACCCACTCACTCTGCTCTGTTCACACACTCATCAATAAGGCAAAGTAAATGTACACAGACAGGCAGGCTCCTGGCTTGAACTAGCAGGAACACCATTCAAAAAGTTAACATGGTGACACTAGGCTTCAGTCTGGGGTGGGTCCTTCAAAACAGAGTCACCTAAAATTCTCTCTCACCAGAACACTGCAGACATCATTACATCTCACAGAACCACTTTATGTTCTAGTGACATCAAGTTAGAACTGAAACTACTAGTCTGGTGGTTAGACGTGGAATTCGAAAACGTGTGTCTGGTTAAGCTGTTTTTTGCTGATTGTCTTTGGCTTCGTTCTCTTTATCCTAGGGGAAAACACTTGACTTAGACTTCAGCTGTCTATCTACTGAGGCTGTGTGGTGTCTGGCCATAGGACTACAGATCCCTGCTGAAGTGCTCTAATACTGAACTACAGTTCCCAGAAACCCAGTAATATTGTTATTCTGAAACACAAAACAGGCCATTCACTGTGACCCTAAAAAGTTTAAGTATTTTTTCTATCTTTCCTCAAAGGAGACACATACTAACCAAGTGATCAAACTACAGTACATATGGCATCTACACTACATGTGTCAAACAGAACATAATAGCAGTGTAGCATTCTGTAACCTACAGATTAACGAAGAGCATTGGTGGAGGGAGAGAAAGAGGTGTGTGTGTGTGTGGAGACTATAAGAAGCTGATATGGTCCAGAGACAGTGTGTAGCAGCATACAGAACCAGACGCCCTGACCGTGCATTACTTAAACTAGGCCCAGGCATAGGGTCCTCTTCTGTCTCCTCTGGCTGTGTTGACCATTTAGTGTCGTCTGGAATAACTACTACCATGCTTCCTGGAGTCCCTGTCTCTATCGCTGCTCCTGTCTCCACTCCTCTCCTTCTCCCTGCTCCTGTCTTTCTCCCTGCTCCTCTCTCTACTCCTAGAGCTGCTGCTACTAGATCTGTGCCTGCTGTCTCTATGTCTATGTGTCCTCCTCCCTCTGCTGTGGCTCCTCCCACTAGAGCTTCTGCTCCAATCACAGCTCGTGCTCCTGCTGCTGCAGCCCCGTCCATGGTGACTGCGTCTCCTGTGGATACAACTACCACTCCTCCCCCTGCTATAGCTTCTCTTCTTCTTAGAACTACCACTTCTCCTCCGTCTGCTATCACTTCTCCTTCTCCTCTGACTATCACTCCTCTTTCTACTAGAGCTTCTT
The DNA here is from genome assembly GCF_018296145.1 of Oncorhynchus tshawytscha. Classification (NCBI taxonomy): domain Eukaryota; kingdom Metazoa; phylum Chordata; class Actinopteri; order Salmoniformes; family Salmonidae; genus Oncorhynchus; species Oncorhynchus tshawytscha. The sequence goes on from NC_056431.1 coordinate 57,612,742, forward strand.
CTTTTCCTGCTACCGCTGCGTCTCCGGCTGTACCACCTCCTGCCCCGGCTGTGGGACCGACTCCTCTCCCTCACCTCTCTGCTTCTCAACCCATAACCTCTTCTCTCCTCCATGCCTCCTTCCCTGTCCTCTCTGCCCCCTCGCCTCTCCTCCCATTCTCCTTGCCTCTCCTCCCTCTCTCCTATCTGTTTCTCAGTGACGTGTGATCGTACGGTAGCTCTGGGGCTCTCCTCTCCCCTTGGTCTAACCCCGTTCACCCCCAGGGCCCTGGCCGTCTTCCCCAGGTCGGAGCTCTCTCCCCTGGGCATGGTCAGGGCAGAGGGCTGGGTGGTGGAGGTCTGGTTCTCTCCCTTTCCTCCAGCCTTCTTCAGCAGGTTACTAACCAGTCTCTCCCTCAGCTCTCTCTCTCTGCGCTGCAGATCCAAGGCACGCCCCTTCTCTAACTCCACACGTCTCAGCTCCGCCTCCTGCTCCCGCCTGCAGGCCTCGAGCTGCTTCTGCCGGGCTAACTCCTCCTTTTGCCGGGCTAACTCCTCCTTTTGCCTGGCTAACTCCTCCTTCTCTTGCTCCTCTCTTTCCGCTCTCTCTTTCTCCTGCTGCTGCTGTTTCAGAGCCTGAGGGAAGGGAGAGAGAAATGATTAAGTGGTTCCTATCAGCATGTTTCCCTATTGAATGTTCAATGGCGCCATATATCAAGTGTCTGTAGTTGTGTGTGTACCTTGGCCCTGCCCAGTAGTTCAGCCATAAGGCGTATAGACTCCAGGTTCCGCTGAGCCAACAACAGCCTTCTCTCCTCCGTCGCGATCTTCAACTGCAACTTCTTCTGCTCCACCTCCTGCCTCCTCTTCACCTTCTTTATGTTCCTCTTCTCTTCCCTCTCTCTCAGCTTCTGCTCTCGTTTCTGTATCCTCTCTACTTTCCTCTGCACCTTTTCCTCCTCCTCCACCTCTTTGTGTTTCCTACAACCACAGCAGAAGCATGGTACATCATCTAGTCTAATACATAGTTCTGCTACTGTCAACCAATACAGGCCCCAGTATCCTAGTTCCTACCAGTGGAGGCTCCTCAGAGGAGGAAGGGCAGGACCAATTCTCCTCAGTGAATTTCATAAAAATAAAAATAGTGAAACACTTAAAAAGTTCTCTTTTTTGGATAAACCTATACTAAATATATTCACGCCACCAAATAATTGATTAAAACACAATGTTTTGAAATGAAGGTCTACAGTAGCCTCAACTATGTAGGGTAGCACCATGGTGTAGCTGGAGGACAGCTAGTTTCTGTACAATGACTTCAATAAAAAACATAGGAGGCTCGTGGATCTCACCCCCTTCCATAGACTTACACAGTAATTACAGTATGACAACTTCAGGAGGACGTCATCCAACATATCAGAGCTCTTGCAGCATGTTGTCCACCCAATCAAAGGATCAAAGAATGAATCTAGTACTGAAAGCATAAGCTACAGCTAGCTAGCACTGCAGTGCAAACAATGTGGTTAATAGTTTACTGAAAGACAGTAGTTGAACAGTTGAAAAAAAAAAATTGAAGAAGCAAAAGAGAGAGAGAGAGAGCTAGCTTTATTTCACTTAGCTAGCAAATGCCGCTAGCTAATTTAGCCTATTCAAACACCCAGCTCAAACAGAGAGGGATGCTATGTTACCTAGCTGGCTCTGGCTATCCAGCGTGTAGTGGTTAACGGTTATAATATGAAGGTTTGGCTTGAAAAGGTTCTCGCCTGATCACAGACAGCTGATATGTTGTGTACAGAAGTCCACAAGCGAAAGGAAAAGGTGAGGAGAGCGTGTAGATGCAAATTATCCAATGATTGAAAGGATCATGCTGTTTGTGTGTGGCTGCTATGAAAGTGAACTGTGTTTGCGTGTGATCAGGGGTGTATTCACTCTGCCGATTCTGTTGAAAGACTTTTCTTAAACTGAAGCAAATGGAACAAAATGGGGATAAACATACCCGAATTGGTCCAAAAGAAACTAATTTGCAACTGTTGGACCAATGATTACACCTGAGATCAGCAAGAGGCAGGCAAGATTGTGCAAGGGAGTATTGAATGTATCAATGTCTTACCATGATTAGTTAAATTTCTCTCGACCTGTGTACCTACATTGTAAACTTTCATTCACAGGCTGGGTTGTAGCAACCTCATGACTATCATGTAGAGTATCATGTAGTAGCCTAAACCTATTGATGTTACATTGAGCTGGGTGAATGGAATACGAATGACAGTCATCCAATATGCTGTAATAGAAATAAGGCCATGCTCAAAAAAAAAGAAAAAAAGAACCGTCCTCCCTCATCTTAAACGACACCGACCGCCACTGGTTCCTACCACCTTCTGTTCGCAGATCTGGACTGGATGGGTGACCACAATATGGTGGAAGCACCTCTTTACAAACTTGAAGACTAGGTAATTTACTTTTAAAGGTAATTTATGGTTGAGCTGACACAGTGTTTACCATGAAAGTAGTCCCTGCAAACGTCGGGCTAATGCCTTTGAAAGACGCTTTGTTGGCTGTATATTGACCTGTGCTATTGCGCGATTCGGATTGAATCCCGGCCTAAGAGCCATCACCATGACTAAGATCACGGTAGAGACACGTAAGAAGCAAGGACTAGGAAAACGGTAGGGACAGTAAAGAAGAAAGGATTAGATAGACAGGGGTCAGTGTTTTCAGACCAAGTACATTAATTATTTTCCTCTTTTCTCACTATACCTCTCCTCCTCCTTGCGTTCCTCCTCCTCCTTCTCTCTGTGTTTCTGCTCCTCCCTCTGTCTCTCCAGCTCCTGTATTCTCAGTCGTTCCTGCTGGCGTCTCTTCAGAGCCACGTCACTCAGGTGCTTACTGGTGTCAAAGGTCACCTGACAGACAAATAGAAAAATACAATGAGTCCTAATTAGAGTTGGGGTAGGACTGCAGGGTGCACTAGTGACACTCAGGTCACCTGACAAAAAGACAGACAGACATGCTACTCTCCTACCACCCCCTCCCCCACATCTCCTCCTCATCTCCTCCCCCCACTCTCTTAATTTGGGTTGAGAGGCTTTGACCCCTGTGGATTAGACACTCAGATCTCTCTCTTCATTTCTCCCTCTGCCCCGCCCTCTTTCTCTCCATCCTCTTCATTAAGGCAGTACGGCTTAGTTTTGGATTAGGGACCAGGTCCCTGGTTTAGCCCAGTGATCCTTAGAATTATAATACGGCCCTGACTTTCATTTCACTAAAAGGCCTTAAACCTGTTGCCCTACACAAGCCTTTCTGTACTGACTCTAACCCTCCCTTCTCATTAACTAACACACAACAGGACAATCCCCTCAACCCTAACCCAGATCTAGCCCAGATCTAAGCCCAGCCTTACCACCTCTCTCTTCCATTGATGTTTCATCCCTCTTAGTGTGGTTATATACACTGAGTGTACAAAACATTAAGAACACCTGCTCTTTACATGACACACTGACCAGGTGAAAGCTATGATCCCTTATTGATGTCACCTGTTAAATCCACTTCAATCAGTGTACATGAAGGGGAGGAGACTGGTTAAGTAACTATTTTTAAGCCTTGAGACAATTGAGACATGGATTGTGGATGTGTGCCATTCAGAAGGTGAATACGCAAGACAAAATATTTAAGTGCCTTTGAACAAGGTATGGTAGTAGGTGCCAGGCACACTAGTTTGTGTCAAAAACGACAAATCTGCTGGGTTTTTCACGCTCTACAGTTTCTCATGTGTATCAAGAATGGTCCACCACCCAACTTGCCAACTGTGAGAAGCATTGGAGTCAACATGGGCCAGCATCCCTATGGGACACTTTCGACACCTTGTAGTCCATGCCCTGAAGAATTGAGTCTGTTCTGAAGGAAAAGGGGTGGGGTGCAATTCAATATTAGGAAGGTGTTCTAAATGTTTTGGACACTGTATGTTTGTTGTCTGCTTATTATTTTTATTTCACCTTTATTTAACCAGGTAAGCCAGTTGAGAACAAGTTCTCATTTACAACTGCGACCTGGCCAAAATAGTGCGACAAAAAACACAAACTAACACATGGGAAAACAAACGTACAGTCAATAACACAATAGAGAAATATATGTACAGTGTGTGAAAATGTAGTAAGATTAGGAAGGTAAGGCAATAAATAATTACAATTTAGCTTTAACAGAGTGATAGATGTGCAGATAATGATGTGCAAGTGGGGTGCAAAGAGCAAAACATTTTTTAAATAAGTAACAATATGGGGATGAGGTAGATGGGTGTGCCATTTACAGATGGGCTGTGTACAGGTACATTGATTGGTAAGCTGCTCTGACAGCTGATGCTTAAAGTTAGAGAGGGAGATAAAAGTCTCCAGCTTCAGTGATTTTTGCAATTCGTTACAGTCATTGGCAGCAGAGAACTGGAAGGAGAGGCAGCCAAAGGAGGTGTTGGCTTTGGGGATGACCAGTGAAATATACCTGCTGGAGCACGTGCTATGGGTGGGTGGTGCTATGGTGACCAGTGAGCTGAGATAAGGCGGGGCTTTACCTAGCAAAGACTTATAGATGACCTGGAGCCAGTGAGTTTGGCGACAAATATGTAGCGAGGGCCAGCCAACGAGAGTATACAGGTCGCAGTGGTGGGTAGTACATGGGGCTTTGGTGACAAAACGGATGGCATTGTGATAGACTACATCCAATTTGCTGAGTAGAGTGTTGGAGGCTATTTTGTAAATGACATCGCTGAAGTCAAGGATCGGTAGGACAGTTCAGTTTTACGAGGGTATGTTTGGCAGCATGAGTGAAGGAGGCTTTGTTGCAAAATAGGATGCCGATTCTAGATTTAATTTTGGATTGGAGATGCTTAATGTGGGTCTGGAAGGAGAGTCTAACCAAACACCTAGGTATTTGTAGATGTCCACATATTCTAAGTCAGAACCGTCCAGAGTAGTGATGCAAGTCGTGCGGGCGTGTGTGGGCAGCAATCGGTTGAAGAGCATGCATTTAGTTTTACTAGCATTTAAAATCAGTTGGAGGCCACGGAAGGAGTGTTGAATGGCATTGTAGCTCGTTTGGAGGTTTGTTAACATAGTGTCCAAAGAATGGCCAGATGTATACAGAATGGTGTCGTCTGCATAGAGGTGGATCAGAGTCATCAGCAGCCAGAGCGACATCATTGCTATATACAGAGAAAAGAGTTGGCCCAAGAATTGAACCCTGTAGCACCCCCATAGAGACTGCCAGAGGTCCTGACAACATTCCCTCCGATTTGACACACTGAACTCTGTCTGAGAAGTAGTTGGTAAACCAGGCGAGGCAGTAATTTGAGAAACCAAGGCTATCGAGTCTGCCGATAAGAATGCAGTGATTGACAGAGTCGAAAGCCTTGGCCAGGTCGATGAAGACAGCTGCACAGTACTGTCTTTTATCGATGGCGGTTATGATATCATTTAGGACCTTGAGCGTGGCTGAGGTGCACCCATGACCAGCTTGGAAACCAGATTGCATAGTGGAGAAGGTACGGTGGGATTCGAAATGGTCGGTGATCTGTTTGTTAACTTGGCTTTCGAAGATTTTAGAAAGGCAGGGCAGAATAGATATAGGTCTATAACAGCTTGGGTCTAGAGTGTCTCCCCTGTTGAAGAGGCTGATGACCGCAGCAGCTTTCCAATCTTTGGGGATCTCAGACAATATGAAAGAGGTTGAACAGCGTAGAAATAGGGGTTGCAGATAATTTCGGAATATAATTTTAGAAAGAGAGGGTCCAGATTGTCTAGCCCAGCTGATTTGCAGGGATCCAGATTTTTCAGCTCTTTCAGAACATCAGCTATCTGGATTTGAATGACAGAGAAGCGGGAGGGACTTGGGCAAGTTTTTGCGGGGGGTGCAGAGCTGTTGGCCAGGGTAGGGATAGCCAGGTGGAAAGCATGGCCAGCCGTAGAAAAATACTTATTGAAATGTTTGATTATCGTAGATTTATCGGTGGTGACGGTGTTTCCTAGCCTCAGTACAGTGGGGGCAGCTGTGAGGAGGTGCTCTTATTCTCCATTAACTTTAGTGTCCCAAAACGTTCTGGAATTAGTGCTACAGGATGCACATTTCTGTTTGAAAAAGCTAGCCTTAGCTTTCCTAACTGACTGTGTATATTGGTTCCTGACTTTCCTGAAAAGTTGCATACCACAGGGGCTATTCGATGCTAATACAGTACGAAACAGGATGGCGTAAACCAATGGCTATATCTGTTCTTAGTTCTACATTTTCTGAACGGGGCATGCTTATTTAAGATGGTGAGGAAAGCACTTTTAAACAGCAATCAGGCATCCTTTACTGACGGGATGAGGTCAATATCCTTCCAGGATACCCGGGCAGGGTTGATTAGAAAGGCCTGCTCGCTGAAGTGTTTTAGGGAGCGTTTGACAGTGATGAGGGGTGGTCGTTTGACCGCAGACCCATTACAGATGCAGGCAATGAGGCAGTGATTGCTGATATCCTGGTTGAAGACAGCAGAGGTGTAGTTAGAGGGCAAGTTGGTCAGGATGAGGGTGCCCGCGTTACGAATTTAGGGTTGTACCTGGTAGGTTCCCTGATAATTTGTGTAAGATTGAGGGCATCTAGCTTAGATTGTAGGACGGCCGGGGTATTAAGCATATCCCAGTTTAGGTCACCTAACAGTATGAACTCTAACGATAGATGGGGGGCAATCAAATCACATATGGTGTCCAGTGCACAGCTGGGGGCTGAGGAGGGTCTATAACAAGCGGCAACGTTGAGAGACTTATTTCTAGAAAGGTGGATTTCTTAAAGTAGAAGCTCGAATTGTTTGGGCACAGACATGGATAGTATGACAGAACTCTGCAGGCTAACTCCGCCCCCTTTGGCAGTGCTATCTTGTCAGAAAATGTTGTAGTTGGGGATGGAAATTTCAGAATTTTTGGTGGCCTTCCTAAGCCAGGATTCAGACACGGCTAGGACATCAGGGTTGGCAGTGTGCTAAAGCAGTGAATAAAACAAACTTAGGGAGGAGGCTTCTGATGTTAACATGCATGAAAATATTTGTAGCATGGATAGTGTGTGTAGTTCAGTACCTTGATGTTGCACGCCACAGCCTTGCCGTCCTCTCCTTTGTACATGAGCTTCATGCCTCTCAGTGTGTCCATGGCCTTGGCGAAGCCATCGTAATCCTGGTACTGGACGTACGCCTCAAAGTTAAGATGGCCGCCGAAGGTGAAGGTGTTGAAGTTCTTATCAAGAGTCTCCTCTCTGTACGGGTCCAGCATGGGGATGTCCACGTGACGCACCGGACCAAAACCCTGGGAGGAGATAGGGGTTAGGGGGTGTGTACGTTAGGGTTGGTGGGGATGTGTGTTAGGATGATTGATTGATCGATCGATGATGGACTGAGTGATTGCTAGGTATATGGTGCGTCCCTCCGTACCTGGAAGACAGCCTGCAGGGCGGTCTCGGAGGGCCGGTCGGGGGGTCCGTCAGGCAGGATAAACCAGCGACAGGGCAGGCCCTCCAGGTGGATGGTGTCTGGCCTCTCTCCTGGAACAGTATCGTTCATGTCCTTGGCGTCACGGAAGAACGAGTCCCAATCATAACGTGTCGGGAAGTCCATCTTATTCTCTACCGCACGCACCTAGACATCCCACAGAGAAATGAATCATTATTATCAGTCGATTGGGAGAAAGAAAGTTCTGTTTTGCAAGAACCTGGGGAAAGCTGTCCAAGACCAAAAATACAGACTGTTACACTTTACATTTCCCCCGTACATTTTCAAGCCTACACAACATTATCTCCGCTACCTTGAGTATGTCAGTGAAGCCACTGAGTTTGATGCTCTTCCCATCCAGTTTGGCCAGCAGGATCTTCACCACCCCTCTGTTCTCCACTTCGCCCTCAAAACGGATGAAGTCCATGGTGCTCTTAGAAATCCTGCGGAGAGACAGAGGTGGGATGTTTACCTCTCCATACAATACATATATCAGTACCAGAAAATATTGATACCAGGCAACCCATTGGCCATATTATTAGTATTGTCAGTTTAATTTTGGTTATTGTAGAGTTATTAGCTTGGTTATAGCTATAACACCACACATAGAAAACATGTTGCCTATGACTAACAGTATGAATATATTCCTATAGATAGGGGCAATTGCATGGTGACAGGGTGATGCTGAGACTCAAATGTTTCACTTTAAAGTGTACAGTACCAGTCAATCTTCTCATTCAAGGGTTTTTCTTTATTTCTACATTGTAGAATAATAGTGAAGATATCAAACCTATGAAATAACACATATGAAATAATGTGGTAACCAACAAAAAGTGTTAACTAAATCAAAACAAATGTTATATTTGAGATTCCTCAAAGAAGCCAGCCTTTGCCTTGATGACAGCTTTGCACACTCTCAACCAGCTTCATGAGGTAGTCACCTGGAATGCAAATCAATTAACAGGTGGGTCTTGTTAAAAGTTCATTTGTGTAATTTCTTTCCTTCTTAATGAGTTTGAGCCAATCAGCTGTGTTGTGACAAGGTAGAGGTGGCATACAGAAGACAGCCCTATTTCGTAAGAGACCAATTCCATATTACGGCAAGAAGAACAGTCCATCATTACTTTAAGACATTAAGGTCAGTCAATACGGAAAATGTCAAGTATTTTGGATGTTTTTTCAAGTGCAATCGCAAAGACCATCAAGCGCTTTGATGAAACTGTCTCTCATGAGGACCGCCACAGGAAAGGAAGACCCAGAGTTACCTCTGCTGAAGAAGATAAGTTCATTAGAGTTACCAGTCTCAAATTGCAGCCCAAATAAATGCTTCACAGAGTTCAAGTAACAGACATATCTCAACATCAACTATTCAGAGAATGCGTGAATCAGGCCTTCATGGTTAAATTGCTGCAAAGAAACCACTACTAAAGGAAACCAATAAGAAGAGACTTGCTTGGGCCAAGAAACCCGAGCAATGGACAGGTGGAAATCTGTCCTTTGGTCTGAGGAGTCCAACTTTGCGATTTTTAATTCTAACCCGCCATGTCTTTGTGAGACGCAGAGTTGGTGAACAGATGATCTCCGCATGTGTTTCCCACTGTAAAGCATGGAAGATGAGGTGTGATGGTGCTTTGCTGGTGACTGTCTGATTTATTTATAATTCAATGCACACTTAACCAGCATGGCTAACACAACATTCTGCAGCGATACACCATCCCATCTGGTTTGGGCTTAGTGGGACTATAATATTTTCTTCAACAGGACAATGGCCCAACACACCTCCAGGCTGTGTAATTGCTATTTGACAAAGAAGGAGAGTGATGGAGTGCTGCATCAGATGACCTGGCTTACACAATCACCCGACCTCAACCCAATTGAGATGGTTTGGGATGAGTTGTGGCTGTGAAAAGCAGCCAACAAGTGCTCAGCATATGTGGGTACTCTTTCAAGACTATTGGAAAACATTCCAGGTGAAGCTGGTTGAGAGAATGCCAAGAGTGTGCAAAGCTGTCAAAGGCAAAGGGTAGCTACTTTGAAGAATCTCAAATATAAAATATATTTGATTTCTTTAACACTGTTTTGGTTACTACATGATTCCATATGTTACTTCATAGTTTTGATATCTTCTACAGTGTAGAAAATAGTACAATTTTATTTGAAGAACTGTTTGGTAACAGAATGATGGCTCAAACAGTCATTCTGTTACCAAACTTTGCATCTTAACTGTTCTTCAAGTAAATGTGTTATTGTAAAGTTTCAATTGGAAATTGTTAAAAGTCATCCTTGTGCATATAGTTGTATGGTTTGTTTTGCAATCATTGGTTTATGTTTGACATACATTTTAAAGTGAAAAAGCATATTGTCAGCATGACTGTTACTGTGGAATTGCCCATAGGGCCCATGCCTACCTGAGGGCAGAGAACTGTTCAGGAGCTACCATGGCCTTCAACCTCTCCATCACCTCCCAGTTAGAGATGCTCTTCCCAGGCAGCTTCAGCTGGGGCAGTGCCACACTCACCTGAAAGAGAAATCATACAATACATATCACAATACATGCTCACCTGGAAGTCAAATACATTAATTTGGAGATGCTCATTTAACTACTTTAGGTCCAAGTGTATGTGACAGTATAAATGTGTATCATTCACCGTCATCTTGGCGATGGGTTTCAAGAACAGGTTGTACTCCTGACACAGACACACCGCCTCAGTGGTGTCATGGACGATGGTGGTCATCATGACACCTGACTACAGAAAGCTGGGGGGTGAAGAGAAAGAGGGGGGTGAGAGAGAGGAGATAGTCAATGGGATCCGTGTGGAAAATGTGTAGATGTGCTGTGTCTTTCAAACACTAATTGCCTACCATCACTGGATATCTGGGTGGCCAGCCAACTAACTATAATTCATACAGAAACTGCCAATGAATGTATTTATTTTGCTAGCTACTGTAACGTTAGCTAATAGTATTTCATTTCAAACATTAGCCATGATCTTGGCGTCTTTTATCGAGTCACTGGAAAGCAGACATCACTGTGACACATTTGGTAGTAAACTAGATAAATATCCGATATGTAGCTAGTTAGCACTGAAACTAAAAACCAAAGATAGCTAGCCGACTAGCTGCTAACGTTACGACTGAGTGGTTTCAGATAGCTAGCACAGCAGTTACAGTAACGTTAGCTGGCTAACGGTAACCAATGCGGCCGCAGCACTTTTACCCTCAAAACAAACACTGTAATAATTTACAGTTAGTGACGTATATACACCAACCTGTTTCACCAGCAGCTAAATATATGTACTTTATGTTGTTTGTATGTGTTAAAACGAGAATATGTTCACAATACGTCAGTTAACTGCAGTTATCTCCACAACAAATGAAGCTACTGGCGGAAACTTTAGAGTTGGGTGAACTTTGAACTTACCATAGACGTACGAAAGCCTTTTACTGTAGAATTAAACATTTATCGCCACCTTGCGACGATTCCTGAAGCGCATTTGTGCATACCATAATGATTTGCTAACGAAATTAAGAAATATTTTGGTTGAATATATAACATATGACATTTCTTCATATTTTTTTTAAATACAAAATCGTGCACGGATAAATTGCAAATTGTCAACAACAAAAAATGGTATCAAAAGTATCCACTAGAGAGCAGCAAACGTCATGATTACATTTGGACAAAACATAATATTGGCAAATACACGTTTCCTTTCGTCTTTCTAAGATTTCTGCAAATGGAAACCTACGGCTGGAGTAGGCATGAGAGTAGGGGAAGTAGAGTGAGCACCCCAATAGAGTGAAGTACAGTGAGCAGCACCCTGCTCTCTCTTTCCTCCCTCTCTCATCCCTCTCATTGATTCAGCGGTGCTATAGAGAGCTAGAGCCCCGGGCAGTAAAGTTGGCACAGTTTCCCTGAAAAGATGTGGAGGAATGTACATAATAGGCATTATTCCCCTCAGTGTGTATGTAGGTCAGGCAGGCAGCCATGAGGCTCTGGCAGCACTCACCCGGTTCTGCTCTGCTGTGCACCCTGTTCTGTCATCATCACAGATAAACTGAACTTTAGTCATTTTTTTTACAAGAAGAGAAATTGGTAAACTTCTTTGCGGAGGCAACTCAGTACTAAACTCCCTTCAGTACAGATCAGGGAGAGTGCTTGACTTGGGCACCTCAAATGTTCTACTGCTTGAGCTCCTGTTCTTCTTATAGAATATTAGCTCAAAAGTTTTGTGGAGCTCTTACACCTAAATATAAACAGTACCAACACACAAAATGAGTACCGTAACCTATTTCAAGTCAAGCACTGATTAGGGATGAGAGGAGAAATGAGGGAGGATAAGAGAGATGAGGGAGGAGAGGAAAGAGGAGAGCATAGACACATCATGAACACAACAGGTGCTGACTGGGAGTTGACTTTGAACAGTAACAGGTGCATAGTAGCTCCATCTAACAGCCTGTACACCTGCAGAGTAATGAATACTAGATTAACCTCAACTGTTTATAGCCAATCAAAGAGCATCAATAATTCAACCACACCACAGCAGACCTATCATTATGTTTCAGCATTAGTCTCGTATAGACATTCAATATCTATAGCAATACCTCTGTGTAAAGTAATTGTATACTTCTGCTTTGACTATAAAAACACACAGGCATCAGATGTATGAAAACAGTTATTGCTTTATTTCCCCAATAAGATTCAAAGTGAAAAGAAGGGGGACTATGAAAGGAATCTGGGAAGAGAGGAGAAACATTCAAGTGTATAATACATATACAATGGCTCAAAACTGGAGTGGAATCAGACAATATCAGACAGACGGAACGGACGGACGGACGGACGGACGGACGGACGGACGGACGGACGGACGGACGGACGGACGGACGGACGGACGGACGGACGGACGGACGGACGGACGGACGGACGGACAGACAGACAGACAGACAGACAGACCAAGAAAACACATAGACAGACACAGATAGACAGGCAGTGCACAGCATCTTTGCATTCATCCAACATTAGGAAAAGTGACATCAGGTGCCCAGCAGTCAGACTGGTCTGTACAATATGCAGTATTTATCTATAGTATACAAGGACAATGACGACATCTAAACTGCAACATATGAGTGAGGAACTTCAGCTCAACACTAAGATGTTCATGCTGGAGAATTTGAGGGTATGTCCAAAAACATTTGAAATATTAACAGTCATTTATTGTGTGAAAATATAGGTAAAAATATTCCGGGACATTTGTACCACAGAAGGAAAACATGTATTTATTCTATGGTAAATTCATGAACAAGTAAAAAACGTGATTGAATGAATGACTGTTTGTAGAGCAGGGTCTGTGGAATGGGCCATAGATGTACAGTATGTCCTACTCATTGGCTACAGTTCTGCCTATATGGATTTGATCTGCTGTAAAGAAAACCAAGTGATTACTTTTTCTTTCTTTTTTACATGGGGGCTCCTTTTTCCCATCTCAATTCTAGGAGTTCTGACCCTTTCTTTTTTACATGGGGGCTCCTTTTTTCCCATCTCAATTCTAGGAGTTCTGACCCTTTCTTTTTTACATGGGGGCTCCTTTTTCCCATCTCAATTCTAGGAGTTCTGACCCTTTCTTTTTTACATGGGGGCTCCTTTTTCCCATCTCAATTCTAGGAGTTCTGACCCTTTCTTTTTTACATGGGGGCTCCTTTTTCCCCATCTCAATTCTAGGAGTTCTGACCCTTTCTTTTTTAAAAGGGGGCTCCTTTTTCCCATCTCAATTCTAGGAGTTCTGACCCTTTCTTTTTTACATGGGGGCTCCTTTTCCCATCTCAATTCTAGGAGTTCTGACCCTTTTACATGGGGACTCCTTTTCCCCCATCTCAATTCTAGGAGTTCTGACCCCTTTACATGGGGACTCCTTTTCCCCCATCTCAATTCTAGGAGTTCTGACCCTTTTACATGGGGACTCCTTTTTCCCATCTCAATTCTAGGAGTTCTGACCCTTTTACATGGGGACTCCTTTTCCCCATCTCAATTCTAGGAGTTCTGACCCTTGGGGACTCTTTTCCCCCATCTCAATTCTAGGAGTTCTGACCCTTTTACATGGGGGCTCCTTTTCCCCATCTCAATTCTAGGAGTTCTGACCCTTTCTTTTTACATGGGGGCTCCTTTTCCCCATCTCAATTCTAGGAGTTCTGACCCTTTCTTTTTTACATGGGGGCTCCTTTTTCCCCATCTCAATTCTAGGAGTTCTGACCCTTTCTTTTTTACATGGGGGCTCCTTTTTCCCCATCTCAATTCTAGGAGTTCTGACCCTTTCTTTTTTACATGGGGGCTCCTTTTTCCCATCTCAATTCTAGGAGTTCTGACCCTTTCTTTTTTACATGGGGGCTCCTTTTTCCCCATCTCAATTCTAGGAGTTCTGACCCTTTCTTTTTTTACATGGGGGCTCCTTTTTCCCCATCTCAATTCTAGGAGTTCTGACCCTTTTACATGGGGACTCCTTTTCCCCCATCTCAATTCTAGGAGTTCTGACCCCTTTACATGGGGACTCCTTTTCCCCCATCTCAATTCTAGGAGTTCTGACCCTTTTACATGGGGACTCTTTTTCCCATCTCAATTCTAGGAGTTCTGACCCTTTTACATGGGGACTCCTTTTCCCCCATCTCAATTCTAGGAGTTCTGACCCCTTTTACATGGGGACTCCTTTTCCCCCATCTCAATTCTAGGAGTTCTGACCCTTTTACATGGGGGCTCCTTTTCCCCCATCTCAATTCTAGGAGTTCTGACCCTTTCTTTTTTACATGGGGGCTCCTTTTTCCCATCTCAATTCTAGGAGTTCTGACCCTTTCTTTTTTACATGGGGGCTCCTTTTTCCCATCTCAATTCTAGGAGTTCTGACCCTTTCTTTTTTACATGGGGGCTCCTTTTTCCCCATCTCAATTCTAGGAGTTCTGACCCTTTCTTTTTTACATGGGGACTCCTTTTTCCCCATCTCAATTCTAGGAGTTCTGACCCTTTCTTTTTTACATGGGGGCTCCTTTTTCCCCATCTCAATTCTAGGAGTTCTGACCCTTTCTTTTTACATGGGGGCTCCTTTTTCCCCATCTCAATTCTAGGAGTTCTGACCCTTTCTTTTTTACATGGGGCTCCTTTTTCCCCATCTCAATTCTAGGAGTTCTGACCCTTTTACATGGGGACTCCTTTTCCCCCATCTCAATTCTAGGAGTTCTGACCCCTTTACATGGGGACTCCTTTTCCCCATCTCAATTCTAGGAGTTCTGACCCTTTTACATGGGGACTCCTTTCCTCCCATCTCAATTCTAGGAGTTCTGACCCTTTTACATGGGGACTCCTTTTCCCCCATCTCAATTCTAGGAGTTCTGACCCTTTTACATGGGGACTCCTTTCCCCCCATCTCAATTCTAGGAGTTCTGACCCTTTTACATGGGGACTCCTTTTCCCCCCCCATCTCAATTCTAGGAGTTCTGACCCTTTTACATGGGGACTCCTTTTCCCCCATCTCAATTCTAGGAGTTCTGACCCTTTTACATGGGGACTCCTTTCCCCCCATCTCAATTCTAGGAGTTCTGACCCTTTTACATGGGGACTCCTTTCCCCCATCTCAATTCTAGGAGTTCTGACCCTTTTACATGGGGACTCCTTTCCCCCCATCTCAATTCTAGGAGTTCTGACCCTTTTACATGGGGACTCCTTTTCCCCCCATCTCAATTCTAGGAGTTCTGACCCTTTCTTTTTCTATTCCTGACCATTTCAGGAATAGACCATTCACAGTCTAGCGAATGTAACTTAAAATGTGCAAAGTTTTTCGAAGTTTACTGCTGGTAAAACATCTACACAATCCATAGGTTATAGACTCACCTATTTCATTCTGGTTAAACCTCCAAAGTGACATGTGCAGTTACATCGAGATTCGTGTTGAAGGTGTTCAGTGGTTATTTTGACTTGTCTTTATAATAATTGTAGAAGTTAAATAATTATGTTAAATATATTAAAGAATTATGTAGAGGTAATTACTGTAAGCAGCACCTTAAATCCCCACAGGATTCAGATCTATTGAGTGAACATTTTTCGTACAGTAAAATTATCCCAGATGTAATTCTCAGTAATCTCTCATGGACAGATTACAGAAACATAAACGGTATGAGCATCTGACCAAATTACACAATATTTTAGTTCTGGGATTCATTTCCCAGTGACTAGTAAACGGTGCCAAATCTAAAGTTGAAAGTAGGCCTACAGTTCCCAGACCCAGGTTAAGCTTACACCTGGATGGAAAAGCATGCTCATGTTTTTTAGTCCAGGACTAAATGTAATATGTGTTGGGTGGAAACTGGGCCCTTAGTACTAGATCCCATGTCATAATGGTATCATAATCAGTAGGCTGGTTATTAGGGCCGCCTTTGATCTGTTACTGCATGTGCGATTCTAACACTGCAGTGATTTATCCAAACAGATTGGAAACTGGTCTGCCTTTGAGGGGGCTGGTTGGGCTGGTCTCCCCCCTTTCTCCCTCCTCCACTCCCTCCCCCGTCCCTCTGAAGGAGGTGCTGTGGATGATCTGGGTCTTATGGCGTCCCCGGTGGAGCCGTGCGTTGATCCGACTCAGAGATGACTTCCTCTGAACAGCCTTGCTCCTTCCTGCCCCCCCCTCCCTCCCCCTCCCCTGATCCGTTCAGCAGCCTCAGTGGGTTCAGGTTGGACTGGAGAACTCTGGGTAATCTCCACCGCCCTTGTGCCCCACTGTCTGCGTTCTCCGTGTCTGATTCTCCTCCTCCTACAGGGCTGGTCCCACCCCCTGGCTCCAGGGCTGCAGTAGAGGGGGCTCCAGGGGGAAGGTATTGGCCAGCTCTCCTCCCGCTGTAGTCTCTGGCCTCTGGGTCTACAGACCACTGGTCTACCAGCACATGCACCACCTGACAATCACAGCACAGAAAACTTGATTTTGAAAACAATTTAAACCACAGGGCAGGGTGGAAGGGCAAGGGCACGCCACAGAAAACAAGGGTGGAGGGCAGGGCAGGGTGGAGGGCAGGGCAGGGTGGAGGGCAGGGCAGGGTGGAGGGCAGGGCAGGGTGGCAGGGCAGGGTGGAGGGCAGGGCAGGGTGGAGGGCAGGGTGGAGCGCAGGGCAGGGTGGAGCGCAGGGCAGGGTGGAGCGCAGGGCAGGGTGGAGGGCAGGGCAGGGTAGAGGGCAGGGCAGGGTGGAGGGCAGGGCAGGAGGAGAGCACCTACCTGTGTGTGTCCATGCATAGCAGCCAGGTGAAGGGGAGTGTACCCAGCACTAGAGCGTACATTAACATCCACAGGGACATTGTTCTGCTTGGCATGCTCCAGTAGCTGTGTCAACAGCTCCTCGTTGCCCTGCTTGGCAGCCCAGTGGAGGCAGGAGAAGCCCGTCACAAAGTCCCTCTTGGTCAGCAGGCTGGGGTCCAGGATTAGCAGCGGATACAGACTGTCCCACTGGCCGTCCGAGGCACACAGCATCCACTCATGTTCCAGGGGGTCCAGGGCCACTGAGACACAGTCCCCATCTGCAGACGACAGGAGAGATGTGGAGTCACCGTCGCTCCTGACAGAGTCTCTGAGACGAGAGCCACGGTTGATCAGAGACCGACGTACCTGGAGACAGGCAAAGACAGAAAGGAACAATTAGTAGGCTACATCTCAGAAATGGCAGCCTAAACAACCTTAGACCAGAACCAGTGTGGAAAATCTGTACATACAATAGAATAAAATAAAAGTGTGAGTAGTCTACCTGTGGGGAACTGCTCATCATCAGCTCTATGAAGTTCCTGCGGCTGCTCTTGGGGGTGTTCCAGTCTCCATCCAGTCCCTCCCACCCACCGTCCTCTGACAGAGCGCTGGTCAGCAGAGCCTTCTGGGAGCCCCGGGAGGTCCTCCTACTTCCCCTCACCTGCACCTGTCCAGCCAAAACACTTGAGTCTGTCCCCAGTGCTGGAGCTGACTCTCTCCTCCTCCTGTCTCTTAGCTTCACCTCTCCACCTGAGAAGGTATCATCACTAACTTCTCTAAGCTTCACCTCTGTGACTCCACCTGAGATAACATCAATAACTTTACCTTCCTCTAGGCAGCATGGATGATGAAGATTACCGTTTGATTCCATGCCATTATCAAGCCAAGATAGGGCTTCGGGTGCATTTGAGTCTTTTTCAGGTGAATCACATTTATCACTAGAATGTCCGTTTCCATCTCGGCTGACATTGCTACTCCCATCCCGTTCTCCAGATTCAGATAGTGGGCGGTCCCTACCACACACCCCGTTGCCGTTACTCTCTCCATCGTTGCCAGGGTCTGTGCGCTTCACGGAGCTTGTGCTGTTTTCCTTCAAACACACGAATTTCACTTCATCCTCCAGTTTTATGAAAGCAACGCTGTCAACGTGACGGTTCAACCTTTCATTGAACAGTGTTTTCTTTGACGCATCACTTTTCCACACGGATTCAAAATGATCAATCAGGTCCATATGTCTGACCAACCCTCCTCTCTCCGTTAGGAACTCCAAGACGGCTTGTTCTGTGCATTCGGTCGCCATTTAGAATAAATTGTGGAAATAGCCAACACAATAATAACGATTTAAAATGTTTCTTTCCCACGTTGCATCGTTTCATCCGTGCATCACTGACAGGTCTCTGAAGTACGCCGATAACAGCATATTCATTATCACCATCATCCTAATCCCTACTCTCCGATTCTCTCCTCCAAGAGACAAACCGTGTGTGACAGACAGGGGTCGCAGTAAGCATCAAAACATCATCCCCCTCCCATAGCATCGTAATTAGAGATCAGTGAAACTGGCATACTTGTTTGGCCATTTTGGATCCAAAGTTCTGTTTGAAATGAACAGGGGTCCATCCCTGATAGAGCCACCATGGTAGCTGTGGAAGGTTTTCATTTGGATGATACCATTGTGTTTAAAGAAGGGGTTACCAATCATTTATGTAAGTGCAACGTTATCTACAATCATACAAACCGCTGCTGTTCACAAAGAAAGTGAAAAATTCCCGAAATGTAGCCTAAAATTGCGTTTTATTTATGTGAATTGCAGAGTTTTAAAAAATAGGGGTTCAACAAGGGTTCTTCTAAGATCCTCAAAGTTCATTGAAGAACCTCGGGGTTCTTGACACCGAAAAATGCCCCCAAAAGGTTCTTCCAAGAACAGTCCTAGCTTGCTTGCTATTATGAAAATCGAATTCTTGCTTGCGCCGTGCCTAAGAACAGCCCTTAGCCGTGAGATATTGGCCATATATTCAATTCAATTCAAGGGGCTTTATTGGCATGGGAAACACGTGTTAACATTGCCAAAGCAAGTGGGGTAGATAATATACTAAAGTGAAATAAACAATCAAGATTAACAGTAAACATTACAAATACAGAAGTTTCAAAACAATAAAGACATTACAAATGTCATATTACGTATATATACATATATCACAAACCCCGGACGAGCCTTATTGCTATTATAAACTGGTTACCAACGTAATGTTTTGTCATACCCTTGGTGGTCTGATATACCATGGCTTTCAGCCAATCAGAATTCAGGGCTCAAACCACCCAGTTTCTAAAGGGAAATAATGCACGCTTTAGAATGCCCTTCAAGGCTATCTGAAAGGAGTATTCAACAATGCACGGTTAGTTAGAATATGATAAACACTATTGCTGCATTGGGTGCAGATGACTAAACTGCTCCCTTATTTGTGTGTGTCTATGTCTACAGGTATACTGACGACGAGGCACACAAATGTATGTGCAATTGGTATTGGTTTGCTGCATAATGTTATACAGACCACGTGTATCATCTACAGTTAATTGTAATGGTTTCTCTAAAACCTTGTAGGACTCTTCAATGAAGATCCCAAAGGACTCTACATTATGGACAGGGTAATGTGTATGAAAACCGTTGTCAAAAGTGAATACTGTTTTTGACCACAAAAACCAAGGTATGAGTACTGTCATGTGTAGGTTTTGATAATCATCTGTACTCACAAACTTCATCCTCCCTACACCTCTGATGAATGTAACAGGAAACCTGTTCGATCACCATGCACTGCAAAAGGATTCTGGCTATGGATAGCATACAGAGGACATTCAACACATCAACATCAACATGCAAGGTGATGTAACCATTGGACTTGGGGCTGTGCTGGGAGATGACCTCATATTTGGATTTTAAAATGTTGCTTTGCCATTAAAATCATAATAAACACAGACAACTAAAATATTGTGTTATTGTTATGCTGATCAATAATAATAATAATCATAACAATTAGATATTTTTCTACATTTCCTCTGCTGTGTCCTGGTGCGCATTCAGCAGGATACAATGTTTTGGAATGTTCAGATATAACTATGTAATGTAGCTAGAACAAACATGCTTCTCCGACAAGGAATCATTTCTTCTCTATTAATTTGGCATTTCTGTTGGCATTTCTATCTGCAACGTTTGGCAAATGAACGTGGCCCTGGCCATTGTCCTCATGGAAATATTTGTGGTTGCAGTGTAGTACTGAGACACTAGAGGGCGCGAAACAACTGCTTTAGAGAGAAGAAATGAGAGAGAAACTGCCATGCACTATGATACATTTCTCGTTCAAAATGATTTCTCATCCTCATTATATAATTTATATATTAAATAACGACCAATAGAACACTCAGAATATCAACAAAGAAATCTAGATATTTTCATCAACCTCTCAAGAATGTATGCTTTATTCTTTTCAGTTATGTTTCTAGTGGTCTGTAGACTATGTAAAGGGTGTTTACTGCCCTACTGAGATGATCTATGATCTTCAGTGTTCTCTTCATGAAGCTCTATGCCCTTCTCACCTTCTCCTGACACCCTGCTGTGCTGCCTGGCTGACTGCCACACACACAGATCTGGAATGTGGCCAGTTGATGCTGTGGAATCTACATAAATACAGTATCTGCAGCAGCTGAGCTGTGTGTGTTTGTTTGTATATAGAGGTTTTAGGCTTGGTGAGGGACTGAACGAGGTCAAACCTATCTTGTGCCGGACCAGGGGTGTTTGTGTGTGTGTGCGTGGAAACAGTGGATAAAGCATGTGCGTGGGTAGTGGGTTGGAGTGGGTAGTGGGCTGGGTTGACCTTGTTGAGGAGGATGGGATATCTGGGTTGGGGTGACCTGTATCCTGAATAGAAACACACCAACACAGAACCTGGCATGCAGAAGTGCTGTTGGCATGACTAGAATGGTGATCAGTGTCCTTACAGCCCAGTTTCCTAAACACACACACCTCTCTACCCTGTGATGACACACACACACACACACACACACACACACACACACACACATCTCTCTACCCTGTGATGACACACACACACAGTGTCACACACACACCTCTCTACCCTGTGATGACACACACACACCTCTCTACCCTGTGATGACACACACACACACACACACACACACCTCTACCCTATGATGACACACACACAGTGTCAAACACACGCCTCTCTACCCTGTGGTGTCACACACACACCTCTCTACCCTGTGATGACACACACACACACACACACACACACACACACACCTCTCTACCCTGTGATGACACACACACACAGTGTCAAACACACACACACACCTCTCTACCCTGTGATGACACACACACAGTGTCAAACACACACACACACACCTCTCTACCCTGTGATGGCACACACACACACACACAGTGTCAAACACACACACCTCTCTACCCTGTGATGACACACACACACACACACACACACACACACTCTCTACCCTGTGATGACACACACACAGTGTCAAACACACACACACACACCTCTCACCCTGTGATGACACACACACAGTGTCAAACACACACACACACACACCTCTCTACCCTGTGATGGCACACACACACACACACAGTGTCAAACACACACACCTCTCTACCCACACACACACACACACACACACACACACACACACAGTGTCACACACACACCTCTCTACCCTGTGATGACACACACACACACACAGTGTCAAACACACACACACACACACACACACCTCTCTACCCTGTGATGACACACACACACAGTGTCAAACACACACACACCTCTCCACCTATATAGCATGTGTGTCAGCCAGGCCTTAGCTTCACTCTAAATGCAAATAGGTGTGAGGTGATTATTCCTGACAGCCTTGCTGTCACCCACCTCCACCGGGACAGAGAGAGGGAGGAAGGAAGTGATGGAGAGGAGGCAGTAGTGAGATAGCATGTTTGTCAACAGGCACGAGGCGAGACAGGTTGTATTAAAACAAAGGCATTTATTGCAAAAATGCACTTGACATGAAAAACCAACCAAAACCACGAGGTCATCATTACGAGACAATGTTTAATGATCACATGATCACATGGTAGAATGCTGGTCACCAGCGGAGGGCAACTCTGGCACCCACGAAATATAAATAATCTGGACAATATACAGTATCAGTCAAAAGTTTGGACACAGCTACTCATTCAAGGGTTTTTCTTGATTTTTTACTATTTTCTACATTGTATAATAATAGTGAAGACATCAAAACTATGAAATAACACATATGGAATCATGTAGTAACCATAAAAGTGTTAAACAAATCAAAATATATTTTATATTTCACATTCTTCAAAGTAGCCACTCTTTGCCTTGATGACAGCTTTGCACAGTCATAGCATTCTCTTAACCAGAATCATGGCACCTGGAATGCATTTCAATTAACAGGTGTGCCTTGTTAAAAGTTAATTTGTGGAAATGTTTTCCTTCTTAATGCATTGTGTTGTGACAAGATAGAGGGTGGTATACAGAAAATAGCCCAATTTGGTAAAAGACCAAGTCTATATTATGGCAAGAACAGCTCAGATAAGCAAAGATAAACAATAGTCTATCAATACTTTTAAGACATGAAGGTCAGTTAATTTGTAAACATTTCAAGAACTTTGAAAATTTCTTCAAGTGTAGTTTCAGAAACCGTCAAGAGCTATGACAAAACTGTCTCTCATGAGGACCGCAAAGGGTAGGAAGACCCAAAGTTACCTCTGCTTCAATTTAGAATTGAAGGCACACTCAACCAGCATGGCTACCACAGCATTCTGCAGCGATACGCCACCCCATCTGTTTTGTGCTTAGTGGGACTATTGTTTGTTTTTCAACAGGAAAATGACCCAAAACACACCTCTAGGCTGTGTAAGGGCTATTTGACCAAGAAGGAGAGTGATGGAGTGCTGTATCAGATGACCTTGCCTCCACAATCACCCGACCTCAACCCAATTGAGATGTTTTGGGACGAGATGGATCGCAGAGTGAAGGAAAACAAACCAACAAGTGCTCAGCAACAAGTGGGAACTCCTTCAAGACTGTTGGAAAAGCATTCCAGTTGAAGCTGGTTGAGAGAATGCCACGAGTGTACAAAGCTGTCATCAAGGCAAAGGGTGGCTACTCTGAAGAGTGTAAAATATAACATATATTTTGATTTGTTTAACACCTTTTTGGTTCCTACATGATTCCATGTGTTATTTCATAGTTTTGATGTCTTCACTATTATTCTAAAATGTATAAAATAGTACAAATAAAGAAAAACCCTGGAATGAGTAGGTGTGTCCAAACTTTTGACTGGTACTGTATAAATATATATATATATATATATATTCTTTATTTTCTGTTGCAGTAATGTAACACTTCTCTTGTAACACTTCTCTCATAGTTAGACAGCATTAGATTCAGCATGAGAAGTCAGTGGTACAGCACTCACACCAGACAATCTGTAAAGTCTTGTCAGTGGTACAGCACTCACACCAGACAATCTGTAAAGTCTTGTCAGTGGTACAGCACTCACACCAGACAATCTGTAAAGTCTTGTCAGTGGTACAGCACTCACACCAGACAATCTGTAAAGTCTTGTCAGTGGTACAGCACTCACACCAGACAATCTGTAAAGTCTTGTCAGTGGTACAGCACTCACACCAGACAATCTGTAAAGTCTTGTCAGTGGTACAGCACTCACACCAGACAATCTGTAAAGTCTTGTCAGTGGTACAGCACTCACACCAGACAATCTGTAAAGTCTTGTCAGTGGTACAGCACTCACACCAGACAATCTGTAAAGTCTTGTCAGTGGTACAGCACTCACACCAGACAATCTGTAAAGTCTTGTCAGTGGTACAGCACTCACACCAGACAATCTGTAATGTTTTGTCAGTGGTACAGCACAGCACTCACACCAGACAATCTTGTCAGTGGTACAGCATCACACCAGTAAAGTCTTGTCAGTGGTACAGCACTCACACCAGACAATCTGTAAAGTCTTGTCAGTGGTACAGCACTCACACCAGACAATCTGTAAAGTCTTGTCAGTGGTACAGCACTCACACCAGACAATCTGTAATGTTTTGTCAGACAAACCAGAAAGACAGTTGACACTGACTCATCACACCAGACAATCTGTAAAGTCTTGTCAGTGGTACAGCACTCACACCAGACAATCTGTAAAGTCTTGTCAGTGGTACAGCACTCACACCAGACAATCTGTAATGTTTTGTCAGACAAACCAGAAAGACAGTTGACCTGAACACACTGACTCATGGGAACACTGGGGAGCAGGAATAGCAAGATGTGTGCTGTGTGGTGACTGAATCATGTGGAAGTGCTGCATCTCCAACAAGGAGGTGATTTAGCTCCACAGACAAATAGTAGAAACAGACAAACAGGCTGGCATTTTGGGTTCAGTAGAAACAGGGTTACAGCTGGTTCATCTGGGGCTAAGGGTTGCTTCTGGACCGGGTTTCACTCTATTCACTCTCTGAGGAGGAGGAGGAGGAGGAGGAGGGGAGGGACTGGGACCCATCCAGTCCTTTCACATCACAGTGTGTGTGTTGGTGTGTACGTGTGTGTGTATCAGGGCTTGATGGAAAGACTCTAATCTCATCTGAATCTTTGGGTGTTTAAAGTCATCTGTCTGTCACCCAACTCGGGGATTACCCAGACTCCCCGGCTGCTGCTACTCGAATCAGAACCAGATGGTCTCACACAAGGGTGTGCTTTGTGCTGAGATGGAGTGTGCTGTCTGTCTATTGTAGATCTAGTCTCATCTGTGGTGTAGCCAACTTGTTCTGGCCTTCCTAACTCTGTGTGCTTCTGTTTCACTATGTCTTCCTGACCTGTAGACTTATCTGCTTTACTCTTCTAAACCAGTTGATCCTACTTCTGTTGTTGAACAGCTGTTTTGTGCGGAGTCAATGAAACAGTAGTTGTGTGCATAGATAGGAGTGGACCACTGTTGTGTGCTTAACCAATGAGAGAGGAATACTGCTGTGTGCTTAGCCAATAAAAAAGGACCACCATTGTGTGCTTAGCCAATGAAAGAGGAGTACTGTTGTGTGCTTCGCCAGTGAAATAGGAGGTTTGATGTAGCTTGCCAGACGTGAGGTATGTTTAAGACCATTTGAGACCATTGGTGTGCTTTCTGTCCCGTTGTTGAGCTGCCACATGGCTGGTATTAACCACTGCTGGTCACACGCGCATGCACTCACACACACACAAACACACACATACACACACAGACACACACACACCGACCAGAAGGAACAAGTATAAGGTGAGCCAGGGTCTTTAGGTGCTTCTGTAACCAGTCCGGCCTGTCTCTAGCCATACCACACATTCATATGGACACTCATGTTTAGAGCATATACACATTGAAGCAGTAGAAAAATACTATGCACCGCCTGATGATGTCAACATCATAAGTCATTGATGAGGTTGATGAAGGACCCCTCCCATAGCTGTCCTGGGAGTGCCTGCGTGGATAAAGGCCCCTGCTCCTTTGAGGCTGGTTGGAGCTGGGGTGGCGGTGTTTGTTGTGTTATGTGTGTGTGGGTATTACTATCCTTGTGGGTACCGGAAATCCTCACAAGGATAGTAAAAAAGGAAAATTATCCCCCATGGGGACATTTCCCAGGTCCTTACGAGGACAAAGGCTATTTTAGGCGTAGAGGTTAGGTTTAGGGTTAGGGTTACAATCAGGGTTAGGGTTAGGGGTTAAGGTTAGGGTAAGGGTTAGGTTTAGTGTTAGGGTTAGGGAAAAAAGGTTTAGGGAAAGTAGGATTTTGAATGGAAATCAATTTTAGGTCCCCACAAGGATAGTAAAACATACAGTTGATGTCAGAAGTTTACATACACCTTAGCCAAATACATTTAAACTCAGTTTTTCACCATCCCTGTCATTTAATCCTAGTAAAAAATCCCTGTCTTAGGTCAATTAGATCACCACTTTATATTAAGAATGTGAAATGTCAGAATAATAATAGAGAGAATGATTTATTTCAGCTTTTATTTCTTTCATCACATTCCCAGTGGGTCAGAAGTTTACATACACTCAATTACTATTTGGTAGCATTGCCTTTAAATTGTTTAACTTGGGTCAAACGTTGCGGGTAGCCTTCCACAAGCTTCCCACAATAACTTGGATGAATTTTGTCCCATTCCTCCTGACAGAGCTGGTGTAACTGAGTCAGGTTTGTAGGCCTCCTTGCTCGCACACACTTTATCAGTTCTGCCCACATATTTTCTATAGGATTGAGGTCAGGGCTTTGTGATGGCCACTTCAATACCTTGACTTTGTTGTCATTAAACCATTTTGCCACAGATTTGGAAGTATGCTTGGGGTCATTGTCCATTTGGAAGACCCATTTGCGACCAAGCTTTAACTTCCTGTGTGTGTGTCTGATGTCTGATGTCTTGAGATGTTGCTTCTATATATCCATATAATTTTCCTTTCCTCATGATGCCATCTATTTTGTGAAGTGCACCAATCCCTCCTGCAGCAAAGCACCCCCACAACATGATGCTGCCACCACCGTGCTTCACGGTTGGGATGGTGTTCTTCTGCTTGCAAGCATCCTCCTTTTTCCTCCAAACATAACGATGGTCATTATGGCCAAACAGTTCTATTTTTGTTTCATCAGACCAGAGGACATTTCTCCAAAAAGTACGATCTTTGTCCCCATGTACAGTTGCAAACGGTAGTCTGGCTTTTTTACGGAGGTTTTGGAGTAGTGGCTTCTTCCTTGCTGTGTGGCCTTTCAGGTCATGTTGATATAGGACTCGTTTTACTGTGGATATAGATACTTTTGTACATGTTTCCTCCTTCACAAGGTCCTTTGCTGTTGTTCTGGGATTGATTTGCACTTTTCGCACCAAAGTGTGTTCATCTCTGGGAGACAGAATGTGTCTCCTTCCTGAGTGGTATGATGTCTGCGTGGTCCCATGGTGTTTATACTTGCGTACTATTGTTTGTACAGATTAATGTGGTACCTTCAGGCATTTGGAAATTGCTCCCAAGGATCAACCAGACTTGTGGAGGTCTACAATTTTCTGAGGTCTTGGCTGATTTTGTTGATTTTCCCATGATGTCAAGCAAAGAGGCACTGAGTTTGAAGGTAGGCCTTGAAATACATTCAGGTACACCTCCAATTGACTCAAATTATGTCAATTAGCCCATCAGAAGCTTCTAATGGCCATGACATCATTTTCTGGAATTTTCCTAGCTGTTTAAAGGTCAAAGTCAATGTAGTGTATGTAAACTTCTGACCCACTGGAAATATGATACAGTGAATTATAAGTGAAATTAATCTGTCTGTAAACAATTGTTGGAAAATTGACATGTGTCATTCTCAAAGTAGATGTCCTAACAGACTACAGTTTGTTAACAAGAAATTTGTGGAGTGGTTCAAAAACAAGTTTTAATGACTCCAACCTAAGTGTATGTAAACTTCCGACTTCAACTGTATGCTCTGTGTGTGTGTGTGTGTGTGTGTGTGTGTGTGTGTGTGTGTGTGTGTAGCGATCCTGTTCAGAAGATTTCTACAAAGCTGCCGGGGAAGAGCCCAGTGCGTCCAGTCCTCTGCAGAGTGCCTTTGTACCAGCCATCTTCTCTCTTCTTATGAACAAACACCACATCTCCCTCTCTCAGCTCAATCTCTGCCTCGCTCTGAGGGGGGTAGGGCACAACCACACGATACCTAGGGAGGGAGAGTTATGAATAATGATGCACTGTAACTCATATTAAGACACACACACACACACACACACACACACACACACACACACACACACATGCACACATACAGTAAGAGTTGATATATGCAGCTACTCAGGTCAACATCATTCAGCAGTCTTGTACATAAACGGCTCACACAGATTTATAAGTGCATGACACTTTGGAGTAGTGTGTCTGGAGCAGTGTGTGTGTGTGTGTGTGAGTGTGTGTGTGTATGTTAAGCGGCTGCTCTCAGAGAAAAAATACATGTCTGTGTAAACCAGAGGAGCTATAGCTCACAGTGACCGCTGAAGGACTGATAACCTACAGCTAGTATCAAGCTCCAAGCTGTGAGTGTGTGTGTGTCTGTGTGTGTGCGTATGTCTGTGCGTATGTGTGTGTGTGCACGCTAGTGCTTGCACTTTCTTGCGCTTGCTTGCGTGTGTGTGTGCTGGAGGGCACTATTATCTCTGACACACACCGATGGGGATAGGAGAAGAGTGATGATCAGAGGCTCATTTATTTTTTGTGCTGCAGTGGCATAGACTAGCGTATGTTTCAAGGTGTGTGTATGAGAGTGTGTGTGAACACAGTATATTTGTTGTAACACAGTATATATTGGTGTAACCCTAGATTGTAAACTGACACGGCCACATGGTTTGTGTCTCTTTGTTAACAAGAACTTGTGCGCAATCTCTTATATGAAGGAAGTCTCTAAGTTATGCTCGCCTGAGTTAGAACACCTCATGATAAACTGTCGACCACACTATTTAACAAGAGAGTTTTCATCTATATTTTTCATAGCTGTCTATTTACCACCACAAACCAATGCTGGCACTAAGACCACACTCAACGAACTGCAAACAAGAAAATGGTCACCCAGAGGCAGCTCCTAGTGGCCGGTGAATTTAACGCAGAAAAACTATAATCTGTTTAACCTCATTTCTACCAGCATGTCACCTGTGCAACTAGAGGCTAAAAAACTCTAGCTCACCTTTACTCCACACAAATACGCAATAAAAATGTCCGCCCCGCCCTCCATTTGGCAAATCTGACCATAACTCATCCTCCTCATTCCTGCTCACAAGCAACAACTCAATAAGGAAGTACCAGTGACATGCTCAATACGGAAGTGCTCCTCAGGTGGTAGAGCATGGTGCTTGCATATGCATGACTGTAAGTCACATTGGATAAAAGTGTCTGCTAAATGGCATATATTATTATTAAAAATCAAATCAAAGTTTATTTGTCACGTGCGCCGAATACAACAGGTGTACAGTGACATACAGTGCCTTGCGAAAGTATTCGGCCCCCTTGAACTTTGCGACCTTTTGACACATTTCAGGCGTCAAACATAAAGATATAAAACTGTATTTTTTTTGTGAAGAATCAACAACAAGTGGGACACAATCATGAAGTGGAACGACATTTATTGGATATTTCAAACTTTTTTAACAAATCAAAAACTGAAAAATTGGGCGTGCAAAATTATTCAGCCCCCTTAAGTTAATACTTTGTAGCGCCACCTTTTGCTGCAATTACAGCTGTAAGTTGCTTGGGGTATGTCTCTATCAGTTTTGCACATCGAGAGAGTGAAATTTTTTCCCATTCCTCCTTGCAAAACAGCTCGAGCTCAGTGAGGTTGGATGGAGAGCATTTGTGAACAGCAGTTTTCAGTGCCATCCCCACTGCCAAAAAGCACCTAAAGGACTCTCAGACCATGAGAAACAAGATTCTCTGGTCTGATGAAACCAAGATTGAACTCTTTGGCCTGAATGCCAAGTGTCACATCTGGAGGAAACCTGGAACCATCCCTACTGTGAAGCATGGTGGTGGCAGCATCATGCTGTGGGGATGTTTTTCAGCAGCAGGGACTGGGAGACAAGTCAGGATCCTTGATGAAAACCTGCTCCGGAGTGCTCAGGACCTCAGACTGAGTCAAAGGTTCACCTTCCAACAGGACAATGCAGGAGTGGCTTCGGGACAAGTCTCTGAATGTCCTTGAGTGGCCAGCCAGTGCCTGGACTTGAACCCGATTGAACATCTCTGGAGAGACCTGAAAATAGCTGTGCAGCAGCACTCTCCATGCAACCTGACAGAGCTTGAGAGGATCAGCAGAGAAGAATGGGAGAAACTCCCCAAATACAGGTGTGCCAAGCTTGTAGCGTCATACCCAAGAAGACTCGAGGCTGTAATCGCTGCCAAAGGTGCTTCAACAAAGTACTAAGTAAAGGGTCTGAATACTTATGTAAATGTAATATTAACTTTTTTTTATTTGATCAATTTTCAAACATTTCTAAAAACCTGTCTTTGCTTTGTCAACAATGCAATCCATTCTCTAATACGTCTGTAACAAAAATGTGGAAATCTGAATACTTTCCGAATGCACTATATAGTACATGTATGAAATCGGACAAATGTAAGCAACCAGCTTATTATTATAATTACCCCCAAGCTATACAACTGCTAAATACACTGAACAAAAATATAAACACAACATGTTAACACAACATAGCATGTAAAGTCTCATGAGCTGAAATAAAAGATCCCAGAAATTTTCCACACGCACAAAAAGCTTATTTCTGTCAAATATTGTGCACAAATTTGTTTACATCCCTTTACATCCCTTAGTGAGCATTTCTCCTTTGCCAAGATAATACATCCACCTGACAGGTGTAGCATATCAAGAAACTGATTAAACAGCATGATCATTACACAGCTGAACCTTGTGTCGTGGACAAAAAAAGGCCACTCTAAAATGTGCAGTTTTGTTATACAGCACAATGCCACAGATGCAATTAGCATGTTGATTGCAGGAACGTTCACCAGAGATCGTTTAGAGAATTTGGCAGTACGTCCAACTGGCCTCACAACCGCAGACCATGTGTAACCACGCCAGCCCAGGACCTCCACATCCGACTTCGTCACTTGTGGGATCGTCTGAGACCAGCCACCTGAACAGCTGATGAAACTGTGGATTTGCACAACCAAAGAATTTCTGCACAAACTGTCAGGAACTGTCACAGGGAAGCTCATCTGCATGCGCATCGTCTTCACCAGGGTCTTGAACTGACTACAGTTCGTCGACGTAACCGACTTCAGTGGGCAAATACTCACATTCGATGGCCACTGGTACGCTGGAGAAGTGTGCTCTTCATGGATGAATCCTGGTTTCAACTGTACTGGGCAGATGGCAGACAGTGTGTATGGTGTCATGTGGACGAGCGGGTTTCTGATGTCAACGTTGTTGAACAGTGAGCCCCATGGTGGCGGTGGGATTATGGTATCAGCAGGCATAAGCTACGGACAACAAACACAATTGCATTTTATCGATGGCAATTTGAATGCACAGAGATACCGTGACGAAATCCTGAGGCCCTTTGTTGTGCCATTCATCCGCCACCATCACCTCATGTTTCAGCATGATAATGCACGGTCCCATGTCGCAAGGATCCGTACACAATTCCTGGAAGCTGAAAATGTCCCAGTTCCTCCATGGCCTGCATACTCACCAGACATGTCACCCATTGAGCATGATGGGATGCTCTGGATTGACGTGTATGACAGCGTGTTCCAGTTCCTGCCAATATCCAGCAACTTTGCACAGCCATTGAAGAGGAGTGGGACAACATTCCACAGGCCACAATCAACAGCCTGATCAACTATGTGAAGGAGATGTGTCACGCTGCATGAGGCAAATGGTGGTCACACCAGATACTGATTGGTTTTCTGATACATGCCCCTACCTTTTTTTAAGGTATCTGTGACCAACAGATTAATATTTCTATTCCCAGTCAGCCTGATCAACTCTATGCAAAGGAGATATAAGGCAAATAGTGGTCACACCAGATGCTGACTGGTTTTCTGATCCACTCCCTTACCTTTTAAAAAAAGGTATCTGTGAACAACAGATGCATATCTGTATACATATCTCAGATGCATATCTCCTGTTCCAAGATGGCATAGCAGTCAGATTTTATATATTTTCTTTTCCAAAAACTCAACTTCAAAACACTCTCCTGCAACCCGCCTCACCAATTTAAAACATTTTTTTTATTTACCTCAAATCTGAAATCCACAATAGAAGCTAGCCAGAAGCTAACCAGAAGCTATCCAGAAGCTAATGGGGTGGCAGGGTAGCCTAGTGGTTAGAGCGTTGGCCTAGTAACTGGAAGGTTGCAAGTTCAAACCCCTGAGCTAACAAGGTACAAATCTGTCATTCTGCCCCTGAACAGGCAGTTAACCCACTGTTCCTAGGCTGTCATTGAAAATAAGAATTTAACTGACTTGCCTAGTTAAATAAATAAATAAATAATCAGAAGCTAGCCAGTCTACTGGCTAACGTTAGTATTCAGCTAACCACGGTTTGTGGTCATCAGCTATCCTTTAGCTTCTCTCCATATCCCCGGATTTCAACCACAAGCTCTGGACATTTACACCTGGATCTCGCAGCTAGCTAGCTGCTATCCGTGTGACTATTGGCTTCCGTCGATCCCGGAGCAAACATCAATTATTCCGGAGCTAGCCAGCTGAAGAGTTCCATCAGCCACTCCTGGGCTACAATCACCTATCCGGACCCGTTTTACTGCCGATGCGGAGCCCCACCGGGCCTTCACAACTGGACTACCGACATTATCTGCCCGAGGCAGTTATGGCCCCAACTGGCCCCTCCGTCGTGACGTTACCTGAACGCCCATCTGCGGCCCGCTAATCGTTAGCTGTCTTATTGGCTGCTATCTGAATAGGTCTATTGAACAATTTTTCTTGGGTCACTATAACTATATCTATTTTGCCAATTGGATTGATCCCCTATACCACACAGAACCCCACTAATCTAAGAACGGAAACGCACGAGGTGGCTAAAAACAGACCATCCTATGCTAGCTTGCTACCGATGGCCTGGCTAGCTGTCTGAATCGCCATTACCCCAACCAACCTCACTACTAACTGGACCCTTATGATCACTCAACTAAGCATGCCTCTCCTTAATGTCAATATGTCTTGTCCATTGCTGTTCTGGTTAGTGTTTATTGGCTTATTTCACTGTAGAGCCTCTAGCCCTGCTCATTATACCTTATCCAAACTTTCAGTTCCACCAGCCACACATGCGATGACATCACCTGGTTTCAATTATGTTTCTAGAGACAATATCTCTCTCATCATCACTCAATACCTAGGTTTACCTCCACTGTATTCACATCCTACCATACCTTTGTCTGTACATTATACTTTGAACCTATTTTATCACCCCCAGAAACCTCCTTTTACTCTCTGTTCCGGACGTTCTAGACGACCAATTCTCATAGCTTTTAGCCGTACCCTTATCCTACTCCTCCTCTTTTCCTCTGATGATGTAGAGATGAATCCAGGCCCTGCAGTGCCTAGCTCCACTCCTATTCCCCAGGCGCTCTCTTTTGATGACTTCTGTAACCGTAATAGCCTTGGTTTCATGCATGTTAACATTAGAAGCCTGCTCCCTAAGTTTGTTTTATTCACTGCTTTAGCCAACCCGGATGGTCTGCCGTGTCTGAATCCTGGCTTAGGAAGACCACCAAAAATTCTGAAATCTCCATCCCTTACTACAACATTTTCAGACAAGACAGAACGGCCAAAGGGGGCGGTGTTGCAATCTACTGCAAAGATAGGGTTCTGAGTTCTGTCCTATTATCCAGGTCTGTAAAAAAATCCACCTCTCTAAAAACAAGTCTCTCACCATTGCCGCCTGCTATAGACCACCCTCTGCCCCCAGCTGTGCTCTGGACACCATATGTGAACTGATTGCCCCCCATCTATCTTCAGAGCTCGTGCTGCTAGGCGACCTAAACTGGAAAATGCTTAACCCCCCAGCCATCCTACAATCTAAGCTTGCCCTCAATTGAGGATGCCCTCAATCTCACACAAATTATCAATGAACCTACCATGCATCACCCCAAAGCCGGGCACCCTCATAGATATCATCCTAACCAACTTGCCCTCTAAATACACCTCTGCTGTTTTCAACCAAGATCTCAGTGATCACTGCCTCATTGCCTGCATCCGTAATGGGTCAGCGGTCAAATGACCTCCACTCATCACTGTCAAACGCTCCTTGAAACACTTCAGCGAGCAGGCCTTTCTAATCGACCTGGCCGGGGTATACTGGAAGGATATTGATCTCATCACGTCAGTAGAGGATGCCCGGTTATTTTTTTAAAATGCCTTCCTCACCATCTTAAATAAGCATGCCCATTCAAGAAATTTAGAACCAGGAACAGATATAGCCCTTGGTTCTCTCCAGACCTGACTGCCCTTAACCAACACAAAAACATCCTATGGCATTCTGCATTAGCATCGAACAGCCCCCGGTGATATGCACATTTTCAGGGAAGCTAGAAACCAATATACACAGGCAGTTAGAAAAGCCAAGGCTAGCTTTTTCAAGCAGAAATTTGCTTCCTGCAACACAAACTCAAAGAAGTTCTGGGACACTGTAAAGTCCATGGAGAATAAGAACACCTCCTCCCAGCTGCCCACTGCACTGAGGATAGGAAATACTGTCACCACCGATAAATCCACTATAATTGAGAATTTCAATAAGCAGTTTTCTACGGCTGGCCATGCTTTCCACCTGGCTACTCCTACCCCGGTCAACAGCACTGCACCCCCCACAGCAACTCGCCCTAGCCTTCCCCATTTCTCCTTCTCCCAAATCCGTTCAGCTGATGTTCTGAAAGAGCTGCAAAATCTGGACCCCTACAAATCAGCCGGTCTAGACAATCTGGACCCTTTCTTTCTAAAATGATCTGCCGAAATTGTTGCCACCCCTATTACTAGCCTGTTCAACCTCTCTTTCGTGTCGTCTGAGATTCCCAAAGATTGGAAAGCAGCTGCGGTCATCCCCCTCTTCAAAGGGGGGACACTCTTGACCCAAACTGCTACAGACCTATATCTATCCTACCATGCCTTTCTAAGGTCTTCGAAAGCCAAGTCAACAAACAGATTACCGACCATTTCGAATCCCACCATACCTTCTCCGCTATGTAATCTGGTTTCAGAGCTGGTCATGGGTGCACCTCAGCCACGCTCAAGGTCCTAAACGATATCTTAACCGCCATCGATAAGAAACATTACTGTGCTGCCGTATTCATTGATCTGGCCAAGGCTTTCGACTCTGTCAATCACCACATCCTCATCGTCAGACTTGATAGCCTTGGTTTCTCAGATGATTGCCTCTCCTGGTTCACCAACTACTTCTCTGATAGAGTTCAGTGTGTCAAATCGGAGGGTCTGCTGTCCGGACCTCTGGCAGTCTCTATGGGGGTGCCACAGGGTTCAATTCTTGAACCGACTCTCTTCTCTGTATACATCAATGATGTCCATCTCTAGGCAGACGACACCATTCTATATACTCTAGCTCTTCTTTGGACACTGTGTTAACAGCCCTCCAGACGAACTTCAATGCCATACAACTCTCCTTCCATGGACTCCAATTGCTCTTAAATACAAGTAAAACTAAATGCATGCTCTTCAACCAATTGCTTCCTGCACCTGCCCGCCCGTCCAACATCACTACTCTGGACGGTTCTGACTTAGAATATGTGGACAACTACAAATAACTCTGCTGGCAATGACTGGAACGAACTACAAAAATCTCTGAAACTGGAAACACTTATCTCCCTCACTAGCTTTAAACACCAGCTGTCAGAGCAGCTCACAGATTACTGCACCTGTACATAGCCCATCTATAATTTAGCCCAAAAAACTACCTCTCCCCCTACTGTATCTATTTATTTATTTTTGCTCCTTTGCACCCAATTATTTCTATCTGTACTTT
Source organism: Oncorhynchus tshawytscha (assembly GCF_018296145.1). Classification (NCBI taxonomy): domain Eukaryota; kingdom Metazoa; phylum Chordata; class Actinopteri; order Salmoniformes; family Salmonidae; genus Oncorhynchus; species Oncorhynchus tshawytscha. The sequence goes on from NC_056431.1 coordinate 57,648,100, forward strand.
GCACATTCTTCTACTGCAAATCAACCATTCCAGTGTTTTACTTGCTATATTGTATTTACTTCATCACCATGGCCTTTTTTTGGCCTTTACCTCCCTTATCTCACCTCATTTGCTCACATTGTATATAGACTTATTTTCCTACTGTATTATTGACTGTATGTTTGTTTTACTCCATGTGTAACTCTGTTGTTGTATGTGTCGAACTGCTTTGGTTTATCTTGGACAGGTCGCAATTGTAAATGAGAACTTGTTCTCAACTTGCGTACCTGGTTAAATGAAGGTGAAATAAAAAATAATTAAATAAATACCCAGTCATGTGAAACCCATATATTAGGGCCTCATAAATGTATTTCAATTGACTGATTTGCTTATATGAACTGTAACTCAGTAACATTTTTGAAATTATTGCATGTTGCGTTTATATTTTTGTTCAGCATAGTTAGTTAAATAGTTAACCAATAGCTACCCAGAATATATTCATTGACCCTTTTTGCACTAATCTCTTTTGACTCATCACATACGATGCTGTTACTGTTTATTATCTACCTAGCTGCCTAGTCACTTTATCCCTACCTATATGTACATCTCTTCCTCAATTACCTTGTGCCCCTGAACATCGACTCAGTACTGGTACCACATGTATATAGCTAAGTTATCGTTACTCATTGTGCATTTATTCCTTGTGTTATTATTATAATTATTTTTTGCATTGTTGGGAAGGGCCCGTTAGTAAGCATTTCACTGTTAGTCTACACCTGTTGTATACGAAGCATGTGACAAATAAAATTATATTAGATTTTTTGACAAACACACATACACACACTAACACACGCACTCTACACACACACACATTGTAATGCTGTGGTATTGTGGATTTTATATTGTACATTTAACAGAGTAATAATGTAATAATGTATTGTGTTATTTATGATATATGGGGATCCTAATAAATACTACTCAATACTGTATATGTATACCTCTCTCTGAACAGGGTGTGTGTATGAGAGTGTGTGTAACCACAACACTGTATATGTATACCTCTCTCTGGACAGGGTGTGTGTATGAGAGTGTGTGTAACCACAATACTGTATATGTATACCTCTCTCTGGACAGGGTGTGTGTATGAGAGTGTGTGTAACCACAATACTGTATATGTATACCGCTCTCTGGACAGGGTGTGTGTATGAGAGTGTGTGTAACCACAATACTGTATATGTATACCTCTCTCTGGACAGGGTGTGTGTATGAGAGTGTGTGTAACCACAATACTGTATATGTATACCTCTCTCTGGACAGGGTGTGTGTATGAGAGTGTGTGTAACCACAACACTGTATATGTATACCTCTCTCTGGACAGGGTGTGTGTATGAGAGTGTGTATAACCACAATACTGTATATGTATACCTCTCTCTGGACAGGGTGTGTGTATGAGAGTGTGTGTAACCACAATACTGTATATGTATACCTCTCTCTGGACAGGGTGTGTGTATGAGAGTGTGTGTAACCACAACACTGTATATGTATACCTCTCTCTGGACAGGGTGTGTGTATGAGAGTGTGTGTAACCACAATACTGTATATGTATACCTCTCTCTGGACAGGGGTTTGGGTTCAGGCCGGAGGGCCAGCAGTGCGTTTCCAGTGCGGGGCGTCGGGGGCGACCGGGGGAAGTTGAGATCGAGGGATCCTGACTTCCTGTGCAGAGGCTCTAACCCCATGGCCCCCACCATCTCACTCTCAATTGGACAAGACCCGGCACGCCCCTGAGCTTCCATAGGACAGGAACCAGAGCGGGTGTGATGTGGGAGGACGGCACCCGACAGGGGGAGGGTCGGGGGGGAGGACGGGGGAGAGCGAGATGACTTCTTCTTGGCCGCGGCTCCCGAGAGAAGCTTTAGCAGACCTCCTTTCTTCTCTTTCTGCAGACAGAGAGAACGAGACGGAGAAGAGAAGGGGATTATAAAATGATGAGTCTCTTCTTTTCACTCATCTACAGACTATCTGTTCTCTTTGTCTGACAGTATCACTCCTGGTCTCAGAGACAGTTATCTGGTGTCTACCTGATGTAATAATGGCACCTTCTGTTTGCCAGTACAGTATCTGAAATCTGAGTGTCGTTCTCTGATCTGCCACTAGAGAGCAGCACATATACAGAGCAGATAGTTTAGTTTCGATGTATGTGAGGTGGAACTTACTGTGTGTGTGTGTGTGTGTGTTTCTGTGTGTGTGTTTCTGTGTGTGTGCTTCTGTGTGTGTGCTTCTGTGTGTGTGCTTCTGTGTGTGTGTGTGTGTGTGTGTGTGTGTGTGTGTGTGTGTGTGTGTGTGT